>NC_142931.1:84491358-84646358 GCF_046866305.1 Octopus bimaculoides | reverse complement strand
ATCACTAAGAGCACTGTCCGAGCGTGATCATTGTCAGAGCACCAGCTGTCTGGCTTCCGTGCCGGTGGAATGTAAATAGCACCATTTGAGCGTAGCTGTTGCCAGTACCTCCTGACTGGCCTTCGTGTGGGTGGCACGTAAAAGCACCCACTACACTCTCAGAGTGGTTGGCGTTAGGAAGGACATCCAGCTGTAGAAACTTTGCCAAATCAGATTGGAGCCCGGTGCAGCCATCTGGTTCACCAGTCCTCAGTCAAATCGTCCAACTCATGCTAGCATGGAAAGCGGACGTTAAATGATGATGATGATGATATATATACATATATATATACATATATATACATATCCACTCAAAATGCATCACTTTAACTTAGTATCTCTACCTATAAAACGGGTGTGATATCCTGTTTTTTTTTGTGATTTTTGCTACCCATGGTAACTATTAACATATTTACATTGTCAAGGGTTTTTTTAAACCGAGATAATATTAATATATACATAAATTATATATATATATATATATAGGGAGAATTCACAAAAGAACAACAGACGAAGACAGGTGGTGTTGAAAACAAATAGATGTTTAAGTATAACGCTCAGGAATTGAGAAAGTCTTTAACGTTTCGAGCCTACACTCTTCTACAGAAAGGAACACGGAAAGAAACAAGGAAAGAAAGAAATGTGTGTAGTGGTCAGCAATCTATCATGGCGAATGCCAGACAGAAGGGTCACACGGGTGAGTTAAGAAGAAGGGGAGATAACAAAGTAGTAGTGATCCCAAAACGAAGGTGCGTGTGTGTGTGAGAGAATGCTGGTGATCTTAACGTATGCGTGTGTGTATGTAGGTGTGAAGGTGTGAAAATGTGGGGATAGGAATTGGTCAGTGCTGGTGTGTGCGTAGTGGTGTGTTGTGTGGTATGATGTAGCGTGGTGTGGTGTGATGGTGTTGGGAGGTGGGGGAGGCGAGAGTGGGGTAAAGCACAGATGGGGTGGGGGTTAGGCTGGGGTGGGGGTAGAGGTGGAGGGGAGAGAGGTGAGAGAGGCAAGGGGAGGAGAGTTGAGCCCATATGGTGCAAAGGAGTGAAGAGAGAAGATTAATCCCTGCCCACAGTGCAAACGGGAGTCTGGATGGCTGCTGTGCAAGGACAATATATATATATATATATATATATACACATATATCATCATCATCACTCAGCATACAGATTCCATGTTAGCACGGGTTAGATAGTTTGACAGGGTCCGACAAGCCATGAAGATTGCATTATGCACCAATGCCTTCTTTGGCTGGGTTTCTATGGGAAGATGACCTTCCTAAATGCTAACAACTTTACTGGGTGCTTTTTTTTTATGGCAACAACACCAGTGATGATCATTTTGTAACCTGTAAGGCTAAGACCCTAAAGGAGAGAGAGCAGGTGGGATAAAGGAATGGTAAGAAGGGAGGCTAGCGGAGTATGGCAGGGAACAGGGACAGGGAAAAAATTAATGACAAGGAATGAGTATGGATTGTGAGTGAAAAGAGGGCAGGAAAGGAGCAATAGATTAGGGTGGAGAGGCATAGAGAAAGAGAGAGAAGAAGTGAGGGAGAAAGAAAGAGAGGGAGAAAGAGAGAGGAAGGAGAGAAAGCATGAGAGAAAGAGAGAGAGAGAGAAAGAAATACAGTGAGAGGAAGTTAGGGAGAAAGAAAAAGGAAGCGGGAGAAAGAGAAAGAAGGAAGGGGAGAGAGAGGAAGGGGAGAGAGAGGAAGGGGAGAGAGAGAGAGAGAGTGAGAGGGAGAGAAAGAAACACAGTGAGAGGAAGTTAGGGAGAAAGAAGGAAGGAGAGAGAGGAAGGGGAGAGAGAGCGTGTGTGTGTGTGTGTGAGAGAGAGAGAGAGAGAGAGAGAGAGAAGTGAGAGAGGAAGAGAGAGAAGGGGAGAGAGAGAGCATGTGTAAATATAAATATACTAATTCAAGTGATAAATCATATTAAGCTTGTTTTGAAAAGTAAAATCACTCAAAAGCTGTAAAAAGTTGATAAAATCATTTTTACTTTTGCATTTTGTTTTTTTTCTTTCTGTTCTCTTTGTTTTGTTTTTCTTATTTTCTTTCCCTTTTTATTATTTTCTTTTTTCAAATTTTTTTTTAAACATTTTCTTTTTTTCTCTTTCAGCTTTATTTTTCTCATTTTCTTTTCCTTTTTGTTTAGTTTTCTTAAGTTACCAAATTATATTCTTGAATTCCATATCATAATCTTTTTTGCAGTAGAATTAAAAAAAAATTAAATCTAAGTAAATAAAACCTGAAAATACTAATAAAGAAACTAATCTCTAAAAAAATAGTATACATTTTCATTTTATACAGACTAATGTTTTTATCCATATATTTCTGTTGTGTGATAGCATACAGTGTTTGACCCATATTTTGTTTAAACCCTTGTACACCAAACAATTTTTTTCCTTAGCACTACACGAAATATAGCTTTGCTTAATTCACAAATAATAGTGGCTGTAACTGTCAATATAGAAGTATGTCTCCAATACATTCATAGTATTTGAGGAGTCCTCAATGTCATCTTTTGACCTGGTAGATATACCAGTCATATCACATGCTACTTTTTTTTTTTATAAAAGGAAGGAAACATTACATAATGTAGTTCTAGAATATAAAGAGACAGGATAGTCAAGAGTGGAACATGTGATCACAGATACCTCAGATGAGGATTTTCCAAACATTGGGCCATGGATCATTTGGTTCCAGGCCACACAGAAAGAATAAATTAAAAAATTTTTATTTCTATATCATTGACTATTGCAGATAGCAGGGTATTTTTGCATTATGTATGTATTATATATCATCATCATCATCAGTAGCATTTAATGTCCATTTTCTGTACTAGCATGGGTTGGACGGTTTGACCAGAGATGGTAAGCCCAGGGGCTACACCAGGCTCCACTATCTGTTCTTGCATGGTTTCCACATCTGGATGCCCTTCAAAAGCCAACCACTTCACTGAGTGTACTGGTTGTTTTTTATGAGGCACCAGCACCAGTGCCTTTCATATGGCACCAGCAGCAGTGCTTTTTATGTGGCACTAGTACCAGTGCTTTTTTATGTGACACCAGCATCAATATCAGTTGTAGTAATTAAATTATATATTATGGACTTTATTGTGATTTGTTACCTGCATGATCTCCAGATCCCTAGACAAAATTGTCTTGTATTAAACCAGTCCATGGTGCAATGAAAGGTTGGGGGCTGCTGCCTTGAATTAAACAACAGCAGCCATTCATATTATTTGGTACAGAGTTGAACTTATAAAACTTTGTTAATACCAGTTAAAATCCTTGAGAAAGGCATGAATGTTACACATACGAAATTAACGGTAAATAATAATGTTCAATTAGATCTTTTGAAGTATCATGGCTGAAGAATGAGATGCGGAGGTTCAGATTAGCTCTGATCAAGTAGATCTACTGTCGTTGTCAAAAAGCAATCCAGCTTTGACCATCTCATTTCTTTTCAAATATAGTGTATTTAGGATCATATTATCCAATATGTATACCCTTGGTAGGCTGTGATTTGAAGAAGGTTTGGCAGTTATTTCTTCTGAATTATGCACCATGTAAAGGGGTGTGAACAAAGTTGTTGTTGTTTAACCTCAAGTCTGCTCAGATTGAGTATAGTTATGATCAAAGATTACCAGCCATGACCATCCTGACTTTTTGTATATTAAGCACTACATTATATAAGATAGTAATGTGTCATCTGAGGGAAATTTGGCTAATATTTTTGAGGGCAAGCAGCTGTGTCTTGTTGTTGCTGTTGTTGTTGTTGTTGTTGGTAGTGGTAGTTGTGTCATTGATGTTGTTTGGCCCATGTCAACCCTGATCAGACAGATCAATAATCAAAGGCATTCTAACCACAATTTTATTTTTGTGTTCTTCTCCCTGTGTACAGGGAACCCAGAGTCTTTTTGTCCAATAGGGTTTTTTTTAATTAAGACTGTGTGGTGTGATTTGATAGATGTTTGGCAGTTATTTCTAGCAGGTTAATCGATCATGCAGAGGCTCTTTTGTTAGTACTTTGCTTGTTGTTGGTAACAGTGTTGGTGTTGTTGATGATGATGACAGTGATGGTGGTAGTGTTTCTAATAGTAATAATGTCATTGGTGGTGATTGTGATGGTTAATGGTGGTAGTGATTTTGATTGTAGTGGTGATGGTTGATGATAGTGGTCAGTGGAAGTGTTGTTGAGGGTGGTGGTGGTGTTGTTGTTGATAATGATAATGTTGTGGTTATTGCTATTGTTATTTGAGTCCAGATCAAGCTCAGTTATACATATTTAGAGACTAAATGGCTCAGAGATGAGCTTAAATTTCTGCTTAGCTAAACTATCACATTTGACAATGATGGAACAATAATGTCATCTGCATGAACATTACTGCATGTAAGTGTCAAGGAATGGCAGCAGTTTCAAGTAAGCTAAGTTTTAGATACTGTTCTTCATGGTCTCACTTTAGCAAAGTGTTTACTTTTTTATTTATATTTTCTTCATCTTCTACTTGTTTCACTCATGGGACTGGCCATGCTAGGCCACTGCCTTGAAGGACTGTAGTCAAATAAACTTACCCTAGTACTTAATTTTTATTTATTCTATCAGTCTTATTTGCCAAACTGCTAAGTTACATGGATGTAAACACACCAACATTGATTGTCAAGCAGTGGTGGGGGACACACACTCTCACATGTGCTCATATATACAACAGGCTTCCACATGACTTCTGTCTACCAAATTCACTCATGAAGCATTGAAACCAAACTTTTGTATGAGCGTGTGTGTGGATATGTATCACTAGGCATGTGTATCCTTGTACCTGTGTGCATGTATGTATGCATATCTATGTACTGCCTAGTCTACATCATTGATCTCTCTGATAACCTCTTACCCCTTTAACACTCATATCACTTGCCCCTCTATTTCTTGTCCCTTGCACTACACATTTCTAACACTCACCTATCAATTGCCCACATGACTGTCAACCATGTCCCTTTTACCCATGCCTTTATCTCTCTGGCTTTGCATCATGTACCCAAGCATCTATTCTCATCTCTCACTTCATCTTGTCAATCACACTGATCTATGCAGTTGGTTAAACTAAATATAGCAGTGGTTGTCTCTTCTGTTTGACATGTATCACACTCTTCATTGCTCATTTCCCGTTTGTTATACATTGCATTCTTTTACCCAGATCTTTATTGCTCATCTACTGTTTCTCATCAGTGTATTTTTTCACCCATACCCATTGCTCATCATTCAATCACTCCCTCCTTTACTCAGTTTTCACTGTACTATGATGCTCTAGTGCAACTGAAGATAGCAGTAGATCTCTTCTGTTTAGTGTACATTGCTTTCAGCCAGGATGCAACTGCATCTCTTCCTATCCTCTCCCCATTACTCCTTTGTATTACTCACTGGCACAGGACCTACCAACATTCCATTCATCATGCCACCACCCACCTCACTCAAATTCTTCAGCTCATCTCACTGTGTATGGATAGGTGGTTACACTGAGCCACTTGTGCCCAGTTCACTCTATCGGCATCCTCTCCTCCTGTATTGCTTATCATCACTCCGTGTTACTCTGTCTGCTAGTGTACTCTTATTCCTTTTTCTCTCACACATCCTGGTTCACAGACTTTCATCACCTCCTTGTCATCTCAGTCATACAGCCTTGAATATTTGTACCTATCTCAGAAAAATGAGTGCTCCTCTAATTCATTACACCATCATATCTCTCTCTCTCTCTCATCATATCATTTATGCCCCTTTCACTCTGTAAAGAGGCAGCTAAATGAGCAGACATAGTGTAGTGAGGTCAACTTTAATTGCAACCAGGACATGGCTAACTTTCTAATGCTAGTGTCAAGGAAAATACATCCAGTATACTCTGTAAAATTGTGAGGACATATTTTTCTAGTTCTGGTGACATGAAAAAGCTACCCAGTTCACACTGTAAAGTTGTTGATGTATGGGTATCTAGCAATAGAAACCAAATATAAATGAAACACGAGCAAGATGAGGTACCCCATTACTCATTCAACCCATGGACAGATGTAGAATAGATGATGATGATGATGATAATGATGATATATATATATCTATATAATATCTGGAGGAGTGGGACATGACCTAGACATCTATATAGTTAATCAGGTTGTCCAGGAAGAGGTTATAACCTATGACTGGTGTAGCAACTGCTACAAAGGTAAAGGTAATGCTATAGACAGAAGTAATTACTGAGATATCAAATTACTGGACCAGGTCATGAAAGTTACAGAAATGGTCATAGCTCAACTAGCTTGGAAGAAACTTAACTTACATTACATGCAATTTGGTTTTGTGCCAAGGAGAAGCACTACTGATGCTACCTTTCAAGTAAGACAACTACAGGAAAAGCATTTAGCAAAAAATAAACTGCTGTATGGGGCATTTGTTGATATGGAGAAAGCCCTTGTTCTCTCATCTGATGGTCAATGCAGAACCTAATAGTAGATGAGTGTCTGAGAAAGCTGTCCAAGCCACATACAAGGATATTGTTAGAAAAGCGAAAGCTGGCAATGAGTATAGCAACAAATTTAGTGTGCAAGGAGTTCACTAAGGATCAGTTCTCAGCTCCCTCGTGTTCATTATAGTCCTCTAGGCCACCAGGCCATAAGAGAGGAATTTAGGACTAGTTGACTTTGGGAGCTCTTCTATGCTGATGACCTTGTTCTTATAGCTGAATCTCTACTTGAATTAGAGAAGAAATTTCAGGTGTGGAAGGAAGGACCAGAATCATAGGGCCTTAAGGTTAAATTGGCAAAGATTAAAGTATTATTAAGAAGAAAAGCAGAGAAATTACTAGTGCCTTCAAAGAAATGACTCTGTTCAATATTTAGAAAAGGTGTAAATAAAAATTCCATATGGTGTACCCATGCAAGCTATGGGCACATAAAATGTGCAGTGGAATCACAGGAACATTAACAGAGAAAATTGTCATTGTGTGTGGCAGATGTGCAGGTGCAATAAACACTAAAAATGTACCGGGCATAAACTTCCACAAATTTTTTAGAGGCAGTAGATATTTACCTAAGTGACCAAATTAGCAATGGAGGAAGTTGTTCTGAAAATGTAGCTACTAGAATAAAAACCAGCTGGGCAAAGTTCAGAGAGCTATTACCTTTGTTAGTAACAAAGGGCTTCTCCCTCAAAGTGGAAGGCAGATGGTATGATGCATATGTATGAACAGCTATGCTACATGGCAATGAAACAGGGGCTGTGACTACAGATGACATGCGAAAACTTGGAAGAAATGAAGCTAGTATACTACACTGGATGTGCAATGCAAGTGTGCATGTACAACAAAATGTAACTGTTTTAAGAGAAAAATTGGATATAAGAGGCATCAGGTGTAGTGTACAAGAGAGAAGGCTGCACTTGTATGGTCATGTGATGCATATGGATGAGGACAGCTGCATATGAAGTGCTGATCTCTAAATGTGGAGGGAACCTTTAGAAGAGGAAGACCCAGGAAGATGTGGAATGAAGTGGTGAGAAATGATCTTCAGATGTTGAGCCTCACAGAGTTGACAAAGGATAAAGACAATTTGCTGTGCTTGAGAAGACCAGGCCAGTTTAGTAAAACTGAGGCCATAAAGGCATGTCATCTATGCCCATGCCCCTCCCCTTCACACAATCCTCCGCTACCCATGCTCATCACAAGCTGCATTCCCCTCCACCCTCCCTCACATAACTACCTGCATACAGTATGGCTCCATTGAATCTCTTCCCCAAAACATATCCTTCTAATATCCATTCCCTCAACTTGTGCATTACATTCCCCTCTTCTCCATCTACCATTATCTTTTTGCAATCTTGTGAATGTACTCATCCAGTTAGCCGCTCCATGTCTCAGTCCACTCTCCCTAATTTGTCACATCTCTCTCTCCTCACCCGAGATAGCTTTGTTTCCCCTGCAATTTAAGACTCTTTTCTTTTGTCCCTCCAAACTACTCTCCACCAATCAGTTGAGGGGTCTTCTTGTCTTGCAAATTACTTGGTGACCTCAGTGCTGCTGGTGCTATGTAAAAAGCACCCAGTATACACTGTAAAATGGTTGGCGTTTGGAAGAGCATCCAGCTGTAGAAATCATGCCAAAGTAGACAGCAGAGCTTGGTGCAGTCATCTTTTACTTCCTCCCGAAACCACCTTAAATCATGATGATGATGATAATAAATATATATGTATATATATGTGTGTGTGTGTGTGTGTGTGTGTGTGTGTGTGTGTGTGTGTGTGTGTGTGTGTATATATATATATATATATATTGTTAAATATTATATCTATATGCACAATATACATATACATATATACGAGTGGGTACTGAAAAGTTTTTGGTTTTGGGTAAAAGAAAATACAAGAATATCAGTTAATTATAATTTCATTCAACATATTCCCCTCTCAGATTCACATACTTATTGCAGGGGTCCTTCAGTTTTTCTAAGCCATGTAAAAGAACTCGGAAGGCTGGGCCTCCAGCCAGGCCTTTCGCGACACCCTTAAAGCCAATAACTTTTCAACACCCCCTCGTATGTACAACATACATATATTCATATAATACTTATATATAAAATTATACATATATATAGAGAGATTCTATAATTTAAATACATGATTTTTGAAACTACTAATTCGGATATCTTTCACACGTGGTGCAACTACAACAGGGTGCCAAGTTTAATAGACTTAAGGGAAAAGTGAGTGTAGATTGCTTTGACATTCAGACATATTTCAAGGGCATTGGCGGCAAAATAACTGCAAGCGGGAATCGAAACTGGATCGCGTACTTGTTTCGACTAGAGCTTACATTCTTTTCCTTTAAAGTTTAGTTTTAGGAACGAAGAAAAAAAAAAAAGAGTAAAATTCATGAAGCAGAATTTATTTATTAAAGTCGATGATTCACACCCTAACTACTCGGAGTTACGCGCAAAGCGTTCATGGTTGTGTGTGTGTAATAACAATAGTTCTTGACTAGAATTCGAGCTCGGCAACTCTTACCATATCAGAAGAGCGTGCATTGAGATGTGACTGTACTACTTTCTTCTTTCAGTATTTGTTTACACGCAATATCAATTTTAATTTACGTAAATATATTAGAGATATTGACAACTCATTCAACCATCTATACACACACACACATACATATATAGAGACAGATATAAATATAGATGTGTGTGTGTATACACACCTGTGTGGTTGTTTGTGGATAAAGCGGCGAATATTTAGAAGAGCTTTCAACATGTGAAGAAAGCGCATCAGGTTGTCACTGGGACAACGAACAAAAGAAAAAAAATTTTTTGCAAACAATGGCGGCAGAACTATAAAGAAACTGGGGAAGGGAAGAGGAGGAGAAGACTGCAACGAGAGAGGGGGAGAGAGATGGAGAAACGAGAAAGATGAAGGAGTAATAAGAAGTGAAAGAAAGGCGGAGGTAGGAGAAAATTTAAAGTCAGAATGAGGTGGAGGAAAGGAGTAGAGATAGAGAGGGTGTGGCCAAGAAAGATGGAGATGTAAGAGGGAGAGTTACAGTAAGAGTAAAAGGCGAAAAGAAAAATAAGGCGGGGAAGAAGGTTGAATCGGAGAAATAAAGAATACGGAACAGCAGGCTGTAAGGAGAGGTTCGATGGAGAGAAAGAGAATAATAGAATAAAGTAAGATGATGTTTAAAAAGAAAGGAAATAAGACTGAAAACTGAAGGGGTAGAATGACGAGAAGTCGAGTCAAGAAAGAAAAACACGAATATAAAGTGAAACGAACACAGTGAGGGGTGAGAATTTTTAAAAAATGGGTGGTAGATGCAGAGAAAATATAGAAATGACACAGGAAACGACGAAGGAATGAGTGAAGAGTGGATCAAAGAAATAAGAGAAGACAGAAGTCTGAGAATATAGTGAAGAAAATGAGGGATATGTAATGTATGAAGGGAAAAGGAACGAAGGGGAGAATAAAGGAAGCTAAAAGGAGAGAGGTGAAATAGAGAAAAATCTAAAGAGAGTGAAATAAACGAGGACAAAATAGTTGTAAAGAGAGGAGGGATGAGGTAAGCCGGAGAGAGGGTGGAGGATAGGGGAAGAGTGAAAGGAAGAAGAGTAAGGATCGGAGTGAACGAGTGAAAGGCAGAGGAAATGGCTATGAAGAAGTTGCGAACTCCAGTGAGAAATATAAGAAGGAAGTGCGACGGAGCTAGAGGGTGGAAAAGAAAGAAAGCTTGAAAGTCAAATAGGAAAGGCCGAGCTATAGAAGCGAAGTTAATAAAATAGTGACAAATAGTAATAATTCTGAAGTAAATTATTAAAAATGATAGAAATCGAAACAAGAATCTTGTGAAAGTACACACATAAAAAAAAGAGACGTGTTGACAAAAAAGCTAAAGCTAGCTGAAGGAAATGAACACAAAGAAGAAAATAACATTATATGAAAGGTATTATTACTGAGATAGTTATTGAAAGAATCAAATATGGTAAAGAAACTGAAAGTTAGGAAGGAAAATGTTGAAGAGTTTACAGATCGAAGAAACTAATAAATACATTGAAATATAGCAGAAATACGAACGTCAGAAAGAAGAGGGTGGGAAAGGACGAATAAAGAGTATTGGGAGCAGAAGGGAAAAAAAGTATGAGGTAAAACAGAGAGGGGAATTTAGTGACGTTGAACGTGGATGCAATTTGAGTAGGATTTAGAGATAGAGACAGATAGAAAAAGAGAGATAGTGATTGACAAGGTCGGAAGGAGAAGAGGAGGAGGAGGAGAAATTACTGAGTGAAGTATAGGGGATATTTAGTGACATCAAGTGTGACGTTGAGTGTGGATGCAATTAGAGTAAGACGAAAGAGCGAGAGAAAGGAAGAGAGTAGAAGAACGAATTGAAGAAGGAGGTAAACATTACTCGCTCAAAACAGTAGCAGGTGAATGAGTGAAAGAAAGAGTGGAAAAGCTTAAGTACTAAGAAAAGAAGACTAGTAAAATCATACAGAGGAGGGTTTAACAGATCAGTGAAGGAAAGAGTATATAAATAAAGAAGTGGTAGCAATTATGGTAAAGAAGGGGAGGGATGTGATGGAAACGGAAACTTGTAGAGCTGAGAGACAGCATGGCAAACTGTCATGGCGCAAGTTGTGAAGTTAGTATACGCTTCACTCCATTTCAACCTTTATTAGACTTTTACCGAAGTAAATTAAAAATCTATATTGCTGCATGCCATAGTATTATTATTCATGGGAAGATATTAAATATTAAAAAGAAAAGAAAAAAGAATCAATCAGGTAATAAGAGAAAATATTTCCTTTTTCATGGAAGACAGCTACTCAATTCTCTTTGGGGAATCTAATATAAAACGCCACGTGTCTCAACGCAAAATCACGTCTAAAAAGAATAATTCTTCAGTTTTTAAAAAGGGGCAATATTTTCTGGTTAGGAATTAGATCATTATGTAAGAAAAACCCCCAATTGTTTTCCAATCATCTAATTTTTTTTCGCACATAATTTCATTATACTCCCTCCCTCCCATGGTAATTAGAAAGCAAATCATCGATTAAACACTAAACAGGTAAAAATCTAATAACAGAAAATTCGAAATTTTATATAAGAAAAATCATTGTCTTGGATGCTTAAACTTAAAAAAAAAATTTGATATATTATGGAAAATGAAGTAGAAATCGATAGGTTTTAGGGTGGGCAGTAGCTTGTCTGCAAGTTGAAAATCAACGATAGACACACCCAACTGCCGAAGAAGTGAAAAAAATAAACAAGATAAAAAAAAAAAAAAATTCTAGGTAAGATTTTCTGAAGCCAACCGGAGCACTTTTCATTACGGCGGGTGTTAGAGCTGCAGTTGTAATAACTGAATGTTCTCCCTCCCCATTATGTCCGTCAGGCATGAAATTTTTCTTGATGAATTTCTACACCCTCCTACTGTATACATTTATTTTCATTTTGATGGACGAAAAGAAAAAAAAAATTGGAAGGAGTTGAAAATAAACAGACGCATGCATAAATAACGTCTTATATATACATCTATATATATATATATATATATATATATAATGAAGACATTAACACCAACTGACCCGACCACCCGTTTATATATATAATATACACACACACACACACATATATATATATATATATATATATACACACGGGTGGTCGATGTTAATGGTTGACTGTGAGTGTATGTGTGTGTATATATATATATATATTATATAACGTTCGATATATGCGAAAGAAGTCACTTGTAGAGATGCGGAGAGAGAGAAAGGCAGATATAGATAGAAACAAGGGAAATAAGATTGAGAGATGCATAGGGGCAGAGCGAATAAGAGAAGAGTGATAAAATGGGAGCGAGATGCTTAGCAGTGGTCGGAGAAAAACGAAGAGAGAAATTTAATAAAACGAAGAAGAAAAGCAGATAGAGAGAAGAGTGAGTGAGTTTTTAAATAAAAAAAGTAAGAGAGCAATTGTCTCTTGAGACGTCGAAGAAGAGTAAAAAATAAGTAAAGATACTCAGCTTGAAGAGAGACAGAATGACTAAAGTGTGACGAAATAGTGAAAGACAGAAAGGACTGGCATAGAAGAATAAAAAGACAAGTTTATTAGTATGTCGATGATATTGATGGCAGCAAGCTGTGTTGAATGGGCCACGTAAATATGACAGAGAAGATAAAAAAAGTCACTTTTTAGTTCATCTATCTACCTTTCTATCTATCTTTCTATAAACACACACTCAGAAATCAAGATTATTGTGGTTGTCTTAGTTTCTTAAAGTAGCACTAAATAGAAGAAACAGCGCCAACTATGGCTCTGTGTGTAATATATATACATACACACACAACCATATAAACTGTACAACCGTCAATCCTAACTAAACTACCAATAGATTTAGAGTAATAACTCGGGTACGGCGTTGCTACTATCTGCGACATTGGTGTCGCTTGCAAGAAACCCTTGGGAGAAAGAACTCGGCTTGTCTCGTGGCCACACCGAAGACCGCTGCAAACATCGGATAAAGGATATGGTTACATATATAATCTTCAGTGTATATTTGTATTATTGTTTATAAGCAGTAAACATGGGTAAATGTCACAGATTACCGACTTCAGATGAGAGCCATTTCTTTGTGGGGCGTTATGTAGAGCAGCAACAGCTTACTATCATAACTATCTTTATTAGTTCATCCATATACTATATTTTTTATAAACATTTCCACCTTCCATCATAATAACTGTCGATTCCAGAGCAGGAAAGCTTTTGTAAATTATGTTATGAAATCTTACTAATGTTAGCTATCGTCCATACGTTATTCTGGTATCGATCTTTGTGGTGGTTGGTAGTGGACAGGATAGGAAGTGGCTTGGTTACACACACACACACACACAAAGAAAAAAAAAAATGGAGAAATTGTTTGCAAACTAAAAAAAACAGAACGGAACTTAGACTCTCCTCTAGAAATGTAATTCGCCTGGTTTCTATTACCAAGAAAATTTCGTTAACTGTAATTCATCTATGGAAAAAGTAGAAAAGTATTTAATTTCATCCCATTACGTGCGCACGTCAATTGGCTACATACACATACTCAAAATGGATATAGATGTATATTATTTTTGTTTGCATATTTAGTAAATAAAATAGGAAGATGTGACATTAATGCGTTTCAAGGACTTTAGAAACTTAAGCTTCCAGCTTTATTAGAATCTCAGCCGGATCGCTGATTTTATTGCATTCAGAACTCTGACACACTCATGAAACTACAGGGTACGCCATACACAAACCCATTATATATATATATATATATATAATGAACGTATGGCGTATTTATTTTATATACGTAATATATCCTAAAACAACAGTGCACAATTAAAGAGTCCATAAATGGAAGATTTAAGTAAAATATCTACAACTCTGGCTAGAGTTTCTCCAAACGAATATTGGATAAAATATATAGCTATTAAATTCTGTCCACATAAATTTGTTCACTATATGGTCAAAATGTGTCCGCTATAAAGCATCGAAAAGAAGAGAAAGTTAATAAAAAGAATTAAAAACAAACAACACTAATACGAGTGGCAAGTCATACATAGTCAAAGGGTGGAATTAGTTTGAGTAACGACCAGAAACGTTGTTAATCACTACGTGGACGATAAGGGTGGAGCGACTGAAGTGAAGGCTTGCCACTCGACATTTAACCCTGCATCTCGCTTTTCACTCCCTCCACCCATAAATGAATAATAAAGAGACAGGAGAAAACCGCTTCCATTCGGCGGCAGCACACTGTTGCATTGGCATTCATTAGAATTCAAAATAGCCTAGCTGGCTACAAAAAATCCCTGCCCTTTAAACCAACCAGCCATATCAGTCAAACTGTCCCATATTAGTTTTCTAAACCGTTATTATTATTCGCTAATAGATAAATCGTCTCAGAAGGAGTATAAAAGAAATGCGTCAGACAAGTACTAAGTATTGATATAGGAAAACAATAATTGATGGAGTTGTAAATAAAAAAAAAAAATAAATAAAAATTTCATTAAATGTCATAATTACTTCCCATATACTGGACAACAGGTTAAATAAACTTTGATGCTTTCTCTTTTTCTTTCTTTCGGGATTTAATTTTTGAGCTGCTGAGTTTTCAAGTAAATTTCAGCCGATAATACTTGCATCTGAGGAAATTCTTAGTAAATTTAAGCTCTTCATGAATATAACTATTAAATATAGGCATAGATAGGGCGGGTGAAATAATGCAGCTTAATACATACACGCAAATATTATACCTATATAATTCTACTCAGTTATTACTTACAACCTGGCCTCAATATTAGCAAACTGGTATAGTGTGTGCATCTAAATCGGATAGTATTTCACTTTTTGTGATAAACACCCACCCATATAACTATAGAAACGTATGTATATATATTTGAAGGAAAATTAAAGACCTCGTCCAGGACAAAAATATGTACCATCCGAACTGCCTAAGTACTATATCAATATGTTCAAAATATTCTGTCAATCATTATACAAATACTTTTCTCCTAGAATAATTTCTTATACGCAAGCTCTTTATTCATTTATTATCATGAAATAAAACAGATTTTCATCCCACCGGTACGCCATGTTGGGCCGAATGAGAAACTTTGCTTAATGACCAGGGAGGTGAGGAAGGGTCGAAAGGTTAACTTGTTATCCACGTGTACTGAACTCTACTGTTTCGAATATACTCATTTTTATTCTTCCCAATAATTTTCAGCGAAGCTTACATTGTTTTTATTTATTATTATTATTTTAGAAGCGGGCTAATTTTTTCATTTATTGAAAAAAAAAGATGCAAAATATAATTAAGAGATTGTTGTTTAATTTTGTTTCTTTCCTGTATTAATTTATAATTGAAACAAACTGTCAGTTTCAAACAGCCCCAGCAATCAAAAGAAAAAATATTTCACGCACCCACATTAGATTTATAATTTGTTATGATTTTAAACTGGTAGAAATATGAAGTTTTAGGTTAAATTAGACATTTGTTAAAATGTCTAAGTCTAAAACTTCATGCAATAAAAGGTACTTATTAATCTCAATATTTTATTTTCAACCCATTTTGCCAAAAATATTTCCAAAATTCATATTGATGAATTGAATAAATCATATCCACAATAGTTTTTAAGCACGCAAAAAAGCAGAAAGGGGGAAATAAAACTCAGTCATGGTCTGAAGTTGATTTTTTAAAATAGGATTTTGGTTGACATTCACTGGTGTGTGGCCATCGAAAATGAAGCAACTGCGTGAATAATACGATTTCACAACTTATAAGGGAAGAGTAATATGAGGATTTTTCAATATGAAGATAAATGAACATTACTTTCTGCATGTTCGAAGTGTAGGTTCATATTTAATTCAGGAAACCAACAGGCTGTTTTTCTTCACGGTTAGCTCACTAAGATGATGATCAACAGTAAGTTACCTGATCGAGAGCTAACCAACTTACGAGTAAGACGCATTGATATTGTCTTCTAAATTGTCACAATGTTTAGTATTTTTACCCTTTCCAAAATAAAGCCATCATTTGAGATTTAAAAAAAAAATACAATTCGAAATGTTAGTGAGGTTCGAACACGAGATGGTAAGGTAGAAGTTTAACCCTGGGATCGCGCCACTAACAGGCCTCGTTCCCAGAATTCCTGACCTAATTAACGCATGCCCAGTAGCAGTATTGCAAATGGCGGCGGTTGTTATTGTTCGATGGCGTATGTGATACAAGTGACTTCGTAGGAAGGTTTAACACCTTTAAAGGTATTTATTTTAAAATTTATTCGTGACAAGGTCTTCTCCTTGGATTACTGAATTCAAAACAAGTAATGCGAAAGCGTTTTGTACAGTTTATCATGGTAGTATTTTGAATGTTTCGCAACAGCGTCGGGGGGTAACCTCGGATTAAGAGCATTTTAAAAAGATAAATTAAATTTCTATACTGATTGAAAAAACGTAATAGTTCATTCTACTTTTTACCCATTATTTTCAGAGTTTTATTTGATATTGTTCGAAGTGTATTGCGTGTCTGCTGTTTCATTTTTCTATACTGTGTTGTCCTTCAAAGCTGACAGTAGTCGGAACTCACTGGAGGTTGTGCGGTTCCGCCTCGTTTCTGGTCGCGACCTTATGGGCTCCACTCTCGAGGAGTTTTGCGTTCGTATTTACGGTAGTATAAAATATGAAATGATTTAATCGTTCAAGTTTATCTCGAACCCTGCCTTCACACGCCCGTTTGAAAACTTACCTTTAAAATGCAATGACCAGCACTGGTTGATAATCTCACTGAGCGTGGCAGGGTGTTAGCTTTAGGACTGTGCCGAAATTTCGGCCTCCTTTCAATATTCCAGATTTAAGATGTTGGCCTTATTTCATACAAACGGACTTCACAACCCATTGGAAGAGTGTTTCGCTCTATTCTTTGTATCTCCTTTTGTAGAAATGCTTGTTTGGTTATTTTTCTTTCTTCTTTGGGTTTCCAGTTTCCACCTCTTAACTCATTAATCTTGAGCAGAGAATATTGTTTAGTGAGATCAGTCAAGGCGTTCTAGTTTGTTGAACTGGCCAGTAAAGGAATAGAAGAGAACTATATCTTTGCTGTGTCTATGTGGTTGCATGAGTTTTAGTATAGTTTATGTTTGCTATTTTTTGTCCATATGTCATTCGAAGCTGTTGCTCATTTTTCTTCTCAAATTCTTTTATATAACAATATGTTTGAATGTCAGCCTATATACAAGCTCCAGTCATTTGTTTATACGTCCATGTGTGACATGATTTTTGGCTCTTGTTGTCTCCTCCTGACTATTATCAATAAAAACACTGTTAAAACCCACCTCATGTCAGGTAAGTAGAAGCAAGGTGGGGCAGGTCTCAGGCCAATCTGATTCTACTTTTAAAAGTGCTTTTTTTTTTTAATGATATTAAAATTTAATAAGACAGTGGCGGCAGTGGTTGTTTTCAGTATGTGTGTGGGGGTGTATATATGCAAAAGTTAACAGCGACTCTATTTTTAATGATCGAACTTAAAATGGATGATAGTCAGCCTGCCATGGAGTTGAAATCATTCTGTCTCCATTTATATTTTTACTTTAAAAAAAATTGTATTACTTTTCAATAAAATCAAAAAATTAATTTTTCCCGGGGTTGTTGCTGAAAAAAAAAATCAAGTTAGGAAGGTTTTGCTATTTAACCACTTCCTGTTTAGTTGATAATGTTTATTATTGCTTATATCTTCCTATTCGATGCTTATTTGTTTGTTGGTAATCCAGATATTTCGTAGTGTGGATTGTGTTTGCTGTTTAATAATCCCTCCATTTTGGGAATATGTCTCTAATTCTGCTTTGTTAACATCACTATTCTTGTGTACCCTAAAGGAGTTTTGACAGGTTGGCAGCTTTTGTAGTCGATGAAATCTTAAGTAATTTTTTTTTTCTATTCAAATGCTGAATTCTGAGAGTTGTCAACTTCCGCTAATGAAAATAGATAATTTACTTTACGTTATAATTTGAAATGTTTTCCAAATCAATCTGAAAGCCTGAATTTCAGATTCGTTCTTAAACCTGTTATTATTGTTGCTTTGTTTCTCTCTCAGCCAAATATTTATGACAGTTTTTTTTTTCATGAATCCACTGAATTTATAATAAAATGGAAGTCATTAACAAAAGTTGGTTCGGTTAATGATTACAGATATTAAAAAAAAACAACAAAAACTTATAATATATTATAAATTACCGTGATAATTTTGTTTTTCAAACTAGAGTACATTAAATTTTAGGTATTTGTATCTATAAAAAGCTTTGATATCTCGATTCTCAAAACAGATCTTGAATTAATTGTTTTCAATTTGTATCTTAATTAGTAATACTGATTATCTTTTTCTGTATCCAACCATTCATGGAAATTTTGTAGGTCCAAACAAGTTAAATAATATTTGTAGCTAGTAATTTATCATTGAACTAAGTTGCATATCACTCATTCTGGTCGAGCTTATGAAAGAGCCTCTCTGTGATCACTCGATCTGCTAGAAGTAGCATCCAAAATAGACAGGTTGGTCACGGGTAGAATGCGGTTGGTCATGTCTTCTCGATCACGGTTGACTCGGTGCTTAACAACAGACAGTAACATTTATGTTGACAATGTTACCCGGTTGTTCAACCGTCAATATTGATTACAAGTGAAAATAAATTTAGTCTTAGATTGTAATAAATTCAACATTTTGAAACATTTTATATAAATATCGTTGTATATTAATTTTTATTGGATATATTTCACTATTCTAGACTATTTCTATCGACGACTTTTTCTCATTTTGTTTCAGTTTCTACAAGTAGTTAATAGGTTTTCCCCTTCTCCCATTAAAATAAAATTAAGACTTGGAAAGACAAAAAAACAAAACAAACTCTCATTTATTATAACTGGTCAGTTAGTATATGTACTGTTGCAAAATGTTCAGATTGTTTGGTATTAATAATATGAAAGAAATGTATTTCATGTAGGTCATCATATATTGCCTAAATACTGAGCAGCCAATGCTGGACCTTCTATATGTTCATCCTGTAGGCTAAATTATGATAGAATTCTTTTAATTAATCAGTGAGCAAAAGTCAATATCTAAAAACAATACGTTTGAATTGTCTATTTGAGGTACCTTTAACCATTTTCGTGACTAAATGGCTAATGAAATTTATATATAGCATATGAACTTCTATAATTTTGAAAATAA
Organism: Octopus bimaculoides; assembly: GCF_046866305.1. Taxonomy (NCBI): domain Eukaryota; kingdom Metazoa; phylum Mollusca; class Cephalopoda; order Octopoda; family Octopodidae; genus Octopus; species Octopus bimaculoides. The sequence continues at coordinate 84,627,042 of NC_142931.1, read as the reverse complement.
TGTTAGGGGATATTATCAAAGCAACTAACTTCATTGACTTGAAGTTGATATTTGAAAGATTAAAGTTTTATATAAAAAGTTTAAATATCACTTTAAAATGGATCGATTGGTATCAGAAGAGTTAAATATGTGTGTTGTATAATTTTATTCAATTTTAGTTGAAGAGCCAGTTCATTTTGTTGTGTACTGTAATGTCTCAAATATTTGAAGATGCCACGTTATATTTGTTAAATGAACAATTGTTTTAAATTTGGGACTTTCAGCTTTGTTGGAAAGTTCACTTTAACAAGAAGTCCATGTATAGACTCCATTTCACAAACATCACCCAGGTTTGACCCACATATGTACCAGGTAACTAAGAGGGAAAATGTAGGACATAAAACATTTTTTGTTTTTGCAATTGAATTATAACTGCAGCTTCCATTATATATTTTAATGAAATAGTATTTCTGTCATTTATAATTGACTAATTTCATAAAGTATCATGCTACTTGCATAAAGGTTGGTCTTTTCCTTGTATGTATTGTGTTTTAGTTTTTAGAATAGGTACATTGTATCTCTGCATGTTAGAGGCATGATAAGCATCCACTATATAAATCACTACTTCAAGAAGTTCTACCCAACCCATGTCAACATGAAATGAAGGGGCAGATGTAAAAATGAGTATGACAGTAAGGATGTCCTAAGTTTTGCAGCATCTTTGATGCATTTAATTCTTCAAGGCTCATTCAACAAAGCTGTGCATAGAACTTTGGTGGTAATTTTGATAGTACTGTATAATTGACAAATGTCTCAGATTGCAATGCTGAATGCACATCCTTCTATGATTCTGAAGAAAGCAACAATAAAACCATACTGAATCTAGTCTCCTTCAATCACCACCTAAGAAATGAGGAAATTTGTGATGCCTCAATGAATTAAAATATAAAATTCTATTTCTTCGATTTGTAGCTGGATGTCTGACACAGTTTCAATGCAAAACCGTGTTTTATTGATATGAGAAAGTATATGTGAAGTAGTAAAAAAAAATCTTTTGCTAGAAAAAAAAGTTGCAGTAATATAGCTTATTCGGGAATGGGTAGTTTGAGCCTTAGTGGAGAGTAAAGGATGTCTGAGTTATAATTTGAGCAGTACAAGAGAACAGAAACATCTGTACTGGTCTATAGGTAAAAATCATGTTATATCAAATTCAGTAATACATGAACATTCTGAATTCAAATCATGTGAAGGTTAATTTTGCTTCTGTCATTCTGATGCTTCATTTAAGTGCCAGGTCAGCTGAATTACCTATATCCTTCCACAGAGTTTATGACCTTGTGCTTTGTGTTAGAAATCTATATTTAATAGGAAAAATAAGTTGGAATAACCAGTTGATTTGAGTCAGCGAGGTCTTGTGATCAGTTTGGCCAAGTATCATGTTTTCTATTTAAAATTCATTGGATTTGAGCGGTAATATTTAAGTTGGTGATTTAAATGTGTTGCAAGTTTAACCTCTTGACAATGATGCAGAGCTAATTAAATCAGCGATTTGTTTTTTTTTTTTACTTTTCCAAAATGTATACTTTATTGTAATAAATAAATAAAACAAACACTTGGAAATTTCATAACAGCTTATTGATGTTTAAAAAAAATATCATTCTTGATCATAAAATGAAATCTCAAGGTAATTTTTGATTCACAACAATTAACAATCAATTTTCCTTGTTCTTTTACTTAAAAAGAAGGAAGCAGCATTAATTGATTAAAAACTATGAAGAAAATATTTCTAGTAATGAGATGAAATGAAATATGTATTTTAAAAAAAGTCCTTCAGCAGAACTCTACATGTACTTTCTCTGATAACTCAACAGTGATTGATTTCATGCACAAACTAGGTTAATGTAGGCTTGTCCCATAATAAAGAAAGAAAATAATAATCAATGGGGCAAATGTTCTGTGAAGCCTTAAAAGTTGATTCTACACTTTGACTAAGTGAATAGTTTCATATCAATAAAATAATAGATTGGTCAATCATGTTGAAGTTATCCTAATCCAATATGTCCTGTTAAAAAAAAAAAAAACCCACAACGCAGGAGTAGCTGTGTGGTAAGTAGCTTGCTACCAACCACATGGTTCTGGGTTCAGTCCCACTGTGTGGCACAGTGGGTAAGTGCCTTCTACTACAGCCTCAGGCCGACCAAAGCCTTGTGAGTGGATTTGGTAGATGGAAGCTGAAAGAAGCCCGTCGTATATATATATATATATATATATACACACACACACACACACACATATATATATATATGTATATGTTTGTGTGTCTGTTTGTCCACCCAACATCGCTTGACAACCGATGCTGGTCTGTTTATGTCCCCGTAACTTAGCGGTTCGGCAAAAGAGACAGATAGAACAAGTACTAGGCTTGCAAAGAATAAATCCTGGGGTCGATTTGCTTGACTAAAAGCAATGCTCCAGCATGGCCGCAGTCAAATGACAAACGAATAAAAGAATTTGTTACTAATGTGTTTTCTCAGAGAATGAATCTTTAGATAACTCAAAGGTTTCAGTTTATTTGAAGTTGAAAGTTTAAACATTTTCTAGAGTTTTAATAAATAATTTTTGCCTGCTTCTTAAATTGATATTAAAATACGAACATGACCGCAGCCACTTGGCTGAAACACATAAATAAATAAATAGAATGATTGAAAGTAAGCAGGTTCATTTTGCTCTGCTAATATATGGTAAAAGCACTAAGTTCTAGATCTGTCTAAATATGGTGATATCACTTAATGTTTCACATTTTTATTACTTCAAATTATTCAGTTTATTCTATTGTGATTGTCATTTTTCAATGTATTGCCATTTGAAAATAATAGGATTTATGTCCTGTTCTATAAGTTGCATTGATGTTTAGAGCAGCACTTGCTCCAGACAAATGTTTCTGTACCTAACATACTCAAATTTTGTAATTTCTGTTGGGTTTTGTGAATTTTGGTTGAACTCATCTTCAATAGTTTTCTCATTGATTATCAATAACATACACACATAGACCTATAATCTTAGTTTTATTCAACATATTCCCATAAATCTTTTATATTTCTTTCTATATCACATCCTGAGAAAGCCTATTTTTATTGAGTGAAACTAAATCAAGGATTGATATTATAATCTGAACTGACAGGGAGGGCTATAGTGGCATTCATGTTAGTAAATAGCAGATATTAATGCTATTCAGTGCTGAACTCAACTGTTCTGAATTTAGATTCTGCTTGGATCAACTTTACTTTCTCATCTTTTCAAAATGTATAAAGATGTATTGATTATATAAACAATGTTCCCCTCTTGCAAATTTTGCTTTGTTCCTAGTAAAAGGAAAAAGATAACTTAGATCAGAACTGTTGATTAATAATGGTAAGCAACTGGTACATAAGAATCCAGTTTCAGTTTCTTTTTGACATTGTATCACTTCCTTTATGTTTCAGATCTATTTGAAGTAAGGCTTAAGCCTTCTTGGTACTTTTGTCTTGTCAGAAGAGATCAGTAAATCTTAAGATCCATTTAACTTCAATAAATGTTATTCAGTCTGAACAAGTAGTGTTGACTAGCACTTTGATTGTTGCTAAGGAATGAAGAGAGACTGATTGTTTTACTGTAATGAGGTACTATGGTTGTGATATTAAAGTTGGAACTGCTGTCAATTTAGGTCATGGCCTGAAACCATACCATGTTACTTCTTCCAATAGTAGCTGAAAAGCAGGTATCATAACTATATTTCTGTTCAGTAAAAGAGAGTTATGCATATTTTTCAACTGTGAAGGGCACGAATGTAGCAATTATATATTATCAAATTTCCTTAACTATTCTCTTGATTTTCCAAAAGTTTTTCTCTATGAACACAGCAATGTTAGCTGTAACTTAATACTTGAATTTTTGTTCAGTTTTGCAAGAAATCAATTCCTTTGATTTACCTTACCCCCAAATAACTTGGTAGGATATATCAATGTCATCTTTTTTTTTAATGAGTTAACTTTGTGCCAAGTTCATATTTGCAGTTTTCTGAGATTTTAAACCAGAGCTTGCATATTTTTCTCAGACCCAATTTTATGCAGTTGGTATGAAAAATGTTTTGTGTGAAAATCTATTCATTTCTATAGTTTCATCAACAATTTATAAACAACTTGTTTTCAAACTCAGAGTTGCATATCTAGTGTTTCTCTTACATTTAATTTGTCTTGTTTCTTGGTAGTTTTCTTATAAAGTTAGTTGATTCAATAAAATGTAGTCCTAGAGCCAACAATATTAAAGAAAGGTTAAAATTAGTTTTGAAGATTCTCATAATTTTCAGTTTGCAGTATAATATTATGATTACTAAACACCTTTCTCCTTGATAGCATACAACATTATATAACTCATTCTCTGGCAGTGCTAGCTAATTTTTTTTTAAAGAAATATACTTTTATTTTATAGGTTACTGCTAAAAGTCTCAATTCCCTAGATATTGACATACAAGGCCCTCTGGCATCTGATAAAAAAAAAAAATATCAATGATACAATAAATTTACTGTATTTGCAATTTTGTTTTTATTGTATACTTTTGGATGAGACATATTCCAAATGACAGTGTGATAAAGGAAAAGAACAAAATTTTTCATTTTGTTTTAATATCCACTTTTCCCTGCTTACATGGGTCAAACAGAATTGATTGAGGCAGATATTGCATGTCTTGATGTCCTCCCTCTTGCCAACGCTCACCTATTTCCAAGCAAGGTAATATTTCCTTATGGTGAACATGTTTATACAGATCAGAAATAAATGGCTTGGCTTTTTTAGAGCTATTGTATGATGTCAAAACAAAATGCACTCACGTGCTTACACACTTGCGCGCGTGTATATATATATATATATGCGTATGTGGTAGTTAGAATTCGTTGAGGTAGATTTTTTATGGTTGGATGTCCTTCCTGTCGCCAACCTTTACCTGTTTCCAAGCAAGGTCTTATGTGTGTGTGTGTGTGTATATATATATATATATATATATATATATAATATCATCATCATCATCGTTTAATGTCTGCTTTCCATGCTAGCATGGGTTGGATGATTTGACTGAGGACTGGCGAACCAGATGGCTGCACCAGGCTCCAATCTCGTCTAGCAGAGTTTCTACAGCTGGATGCCCTTCCTAACGCCAACCACTCCGTGAGTGTAGTGGGTGCTTTTACATGCTACCGGCACGAGGGGAAATCAGGCGATACTGGCAATGGCTACGCTCAAATGCTGTTTTTTACGTGCCACCTGCACAGGAGCTAGTCCCACGGCACTGGCAATGACCTCACTCAAATGTTTTTTCACGTGCCAGTAAGGCGACGCTGATAATGATCATGCTCAAATGGTGCTATTTATGTGTCACTTGCACGGTGCTGTTAGCGCTCCACAGGCATGGGTGCCAGTCATCGAATTTGGTTCAATTACAATTTCGATTTCACTTGCCCCAACAGGTCTTCGCAAGCAGAGTTTAGTGTCCAATGAAGGAAAGGTTGGCATGGGTGCCAGTCGTCGAATTTGGTTTGATATATATATATATATATATACATATATATATATATCCATATCCATAGTTCAGTTAAAAAAGGTTTCTAGTTTGAATGTAGCCTTTGGATTCTTCAAATCCAAGAACATACCTTATTTATGATTATGGATCAGATTTATCAAAGTCTAGTGTAGATGCTACAAATATACACACTATAGATGAAGTTAATCACCCAGAAAATTATAATGTCCAATATATTGTCCGCATTCATAACTGAATTTCTTGTTCTTGCACATATAACCAATTTTACTTATTTGTGTGATTCTTTGTTATATTTGTGTGATTAACTGTGATATATATATATTTTTTATCTGTTATTCAATGGGAGAACAATCTAGAGCAAGAAGCAAGCCTCTAGAAAAGGGTCTAAAAACCATTTTCTATTCCTAGTTGAAGCTACTTAAGCTGCTGCTGCTTGTGCAAAAGACAAACATCAGTTTCATTTCCTTCTATAAATTTCTAGCCCTGTATTTAATAAAGTAATCTAATATTGCAAGCCAATAGAGATTCTGCGTGGATACTCAACCAAGTAGAAATAACCAAATCTCCTTCAAATCTCACCTATCTTAAATAAAAAACACCTCAGACCATATGGATCCTGATATACCAAAGTCCACTCTGTGGAGTGGTTGGTGTTAAGAAGGGCATCCAGCTGTAAAATCCCTGCCAAAACAGACACTGTAGCCTAGGGTAGTTTTTCTACTTGGTCAACTCCTGTCAACTATCCTACCCATACATGCATGAAAGATGGATGTTAAACAATGATGATATGGTCAATGCTGGAGCACTTTTAATCATGTTCTGACCTTTGTTAATCATAATATTGATATTTATCTTTTATCAGTTTTATAAATTAATAAAAGGCTCTTTTCATGATTTATATTTTACTAATTGTCTTTCTAGGGTTTATAAACGAGTAAGAGCCAAGTACTGAGCTTGATCTAATCAACTGTATCCCCCCTCCTTAGTTTGTGGTCTTGTTCCTTTCTTAGTTATCATATTTGATTATTTGTCAATAATTGTCAACTGAAAGAAATTATATAAGTTAAATTAATGTTGTGAAAAGTAATTTGTTGAAGCAGAACTATAGAGGTAGTCAATTGATTGACTGTAGAAGCCCTACTTTTAGCATAAGTATGATGCTCTGTGGTTTAGAGAACATAAACCATATGGTAATTTGTAGAGGGAAATGTTGCTGTTACATGAACAGGTCAAGTATCTACCTGGGAGTTCTCATAGACTTATGAACATAGGTGATATATACTGATAAACCTTGCTTAATGCTTTATTATAAATAAAATAATAAGCATAAATATTTGTGAAAAAACAAACACACACACACACACATAAGTAAAACTAAAGCTATACTAAATCACACAAAGTTTTTATGCAAAAATATTTAACTGTATGACAGCTAGCACTTGTGTTTGGAGAAACATGGTCCACGAAGGCCTTTTTTACACTTCTGACACATGGTCCTGGACCTTTTTCATCCCCCAGGCATTCTCATGTCACTACAGACACAACAATCTTTTTCTTTGTCTTGAGGGATGGTGACCATGCCTCTAGTCTCCTCAGAGGGTCCATGTAATCCTTGATCAAGGCCATAACAACTAAAACACAAAACCTGTATCAAGGTATGACATGTCAGTCTGATGTGTGTTCCTTGTAAAGTATATATGAGTTCAGTATTCTGGAGAGAATGTTGAAAGTTATTTTTTTCCAGTATTTTAGTGTCCTTCTCTTGTCTAGATAGCTATACAGCAACATGTCGACATGGTCTACCCCTCCCATGTACTTGTATGCAAGCACAGAAAAGAGGTTGCCAGCATGTACTGCAAATCCACAGGTTTGGCCTCGTCTTCTCACTTCCACCTGCTGACTCTCAACTTTCTCCTTGGTAGAGTGCAACAGCACAGCATTTTTTTTTGGGGGGGGGGGACTTCTCGTGGAATGTTGTGACCAAGATTTGTTCCACTCTGAAGTTAAGACTCTCGCCTGGTTTTAGCTGTACTTTTAGGTCTTTTGAAAGCTCCTTTCTGTTTTTCTGAACTGTTCTCGTGATGTGGTTGCTGTTTCCAGTCAGTTCATGGACTAAGGGCATTCTGGTAAAAAACTGTCCACAAAAACAGGATATCCTTTGTCAAGATAGTTCCCAAACCTCAGCAGCTCCGTAACAACATGATGGGACAGACCTGTTTCATTTTCTGTCTTGCTTACCTCTGTAGACAAAGCCCAGTAGATAAGCTGAAACAGTCACTCAACATTCACAACTTGATGTCCCATTTGTGGTGATGCTTGTTGGGCAAATACTCCATCAGCTGAGTTCTGTTCTTTGTCCCTGTCAAATTTTCTTCAACACATACTTCTCTGTTGTGAATAGTGGTGACGAAACATCCTATTTGCATGGTCAATGATTGGAGAAAACTCTGTACAAAGATCATAGTTCACGTCTTGAGGACCTGGTTTATTCCTATTATCCACCATGTGAAAAAATTTCAACACAAGTTCAAACCTGCATCTGGTCATCAGCTGGTTGAATCAGGGTGTAGTTTGTGATGTCAAATGAGACCAATAGGGTTTGATGGTTGGTTTTCTCAGTAGCCCCACATTGAGAATTGCAGTAATGAGTGCCTTTATCTCTGCACCTGATGTTGGGGTCCATTTCCTGGTGATTGATGTAAGTTTCAGTCTGGTTTTGGCCAGAAACTGTCTTGCATAACAGTTTGTCTTTGTCAAGAAAAGTTTTGTCAATGAGTCTGTCAAAAACAGCAGGAAATCTGCAACAGGAGCACTTTCTTTTGGTGGCATGTTTTTTGGTCCAGTGGACTCAAACTAGTAGGGATCATCATGAATCCAGTTCAGTATCACGGATACTGAACCACGGCATCGGTCCAGAATAACTCTCTTCTTCACATTGTTTCACTTTTCACAGATTCTTCAATATTCTCATCTGTGCCTTTTTCAAACTCACCAGAATCATTTGTATCAAACTCACTACTTGCCTCATAACTTTCATCAGAATTGCTCATCTTTGCAGTGGGTACTTATAGGTAAAAATGAACAGAAACTCACTAAATGCTTTGGGGCAAAAATGGCAACTTTGTCAATATTGCACAACAGGAAATACATCTACTGAAAGATGATCTCTGACTGTCTATTACATTTCAAAACCAACCATTTATTTCATTGGGTTGATGGATTGACTTCAAAGTCCTTTCAGCTTATATCACTTGGGCTGATCAATCAGCCCAGGTGTCCCAAGAGGTTTAACTCTTGGTTTATGTATGATTATAATTTTTTGAACATGTAATCTCTTTTAATATTCACATATTCACATTTACATCTACTCTGTTTAAATCAGTTCGTTCTCTGAATCGGGTTTGAAGTAGGAATCTTTATTTCTAATATGAGGTTGTACCAAAAAGTTCCCAGACTAGCTCTGTAACACAGTGAGAGCTAGCAGTGACCTTCATGAGACAGTGTGCTGAGTGACATTGCTGTGTTTACTTTGCAAGTTGTGAAATTTGTGTTTTTGTGTATGTTGTAGTGTGTGATTTTGTCATGGACAGGAACAAAGAGCCAACATGAAATTGTGTGTTAAACTTGGGGAATCTTCTACAGAGACATTGAGCATGCTTTTGCAAGCTTATGGCGACAAGGCAATGGGTCTTATGTAATGTTTCAATGGCATAGGCCCTTCAAAAGCGAGAAGACGATGAGCGGTCTGGAAGACCTGACAAAAGTGTCATCCCCCTGAAATGTAGTATTGTCATCGAGAATTTGTCCACCAGGGCCAGACCATCAATCGAGAGTTCTACTGTGACATATTGGAAGTGTTTGAGGGAGGATATTTGGCGTAAGTGACCGGATCTGTGGAGTGCGAAGTATTGGGTTCTTCACCAAGCTCTTTTCACTCATGTATTTCTCACCAAAAACAACATGGTATTGCTTCTACACCTGCCCTGTTTGCCAGATTTTGCACCTGTGGACTTCCATCTCCTCCCCAAGATGAAAATGCAGCTCAGATGTTGCTGTTTTAACACTTGTCGAGATCCAGAGTGAATCACAGAAGGTTTGTGACTCATTTATGGAAAATGACTTTGAGGCAGGATTTCAAAAGTGGTAGGAACGCTGGGACCAGTGTATTGCTCTGCAGGGTGACTATTATGAAGATGATGTTAAAACTTAGGTAACTAAATTATTTTTTGTTAAACATAACTAGTCTGGGAACCTTTTCATACCACCTCATGTACACTATGAGTAATAATGCTCTTATCCACTATGTTGCGAACACACACTTCCAGGAATAAGATATTTGATGATGATGGGAGATCAACTCAATTGAAATGAAGTACTGATATTAAAAAAGGAAGTTTTATTTTTAAAGATGAAGTTAAAAGTCTTACAAATTATATTTGTATTAATAGTAATTCATTGCAGACATTCAAATATGTATGGAAAAATAGTACTTAGAGTAGGATATCAAATACAGTGGATTGTCTTTTCTATAAAGCATATTCTAAACAGGCTGTTTGGTTGAACTTCCTTTTAATTTGGATACACTTGTTTCATTCCTGTTTACAAAATGTTTTCTGTTGAAAATCTGTTGAACATTCCATTTTATGTCAGTATCTAGGTATATTAGTTTTCTGTGAAGAATATTAGTTTATAAGTTAGCAGTAGGAAAATTTGGAATTATCAGAATCTTAGTGTATACAGTCTGTAACAAGAAACCTTCACATTTTTGATATATCATGAAGACAAGTGAATCTGGATTATACAGAAACTATTTTACTATTGCACATACTCCATACCTATTGTTAAAAAAACAACCACCCTTAAAACATCAAATTTCATGTACTTTTTGTTCCTAAACTTGTAGCTTTCATTTGCTTGTGTAATTGTATATGTTCTATGTTAGGTACTTCTTTGTATTAGCAAGTTATAAGAGATTTGTTTTCAATTGTTTGAAGATACTGGTTCTGTCAAATTCTTCATCAAACCTTCAGAAAATGCTATATACTGTATGAATACATACTATATATACTAAAATATAATAAATGTTTGTTTAGCTTTTATTTTGCTTTTAGGACTTATCAGCTTGTCCTTTCTTAACCATTTATTTACCCCATGTTATCCCATCCTTTGTAAATCTTCTTTAATGATTTTTGTTCACAATTTTTAGGACTTCTTGTGAACAAATAGGCTGTCCCTAAATTAATTTTGGTTCTTAATGTAATGCAGAAGCAATGCAGATGAGTGGATAAAATATTAACCCACCTGTTCATGGATCATGACTTCAAGTCTACTGCAAGTATTCTGTTTCTAGGCAAAGCACTTTAATCTTAGGTGCTCATTAGCTGTTGGAAATAAACATGTTGATTTCTATTATGGACAACATGGACACAGGCACAAGTGTGTGGTTGGTAGTTCACTTTGCAGCTCCTAGTTTGATCCAACTGTGTAGAACATCATAATTATCCTCAGGTTGACCAAAGCCATGTAAAATTTGGTAGATGCAAATGTTGTGGAAATCTGTCAGAGGCACTGTTTCTGTTCTAGGATAGTAGGACCAATCCATTCTCTCTTTAAACACCACCATCTGCCTTTAGTGTAATCCATTTTGTTGCAAACATTCAAGCCAAGTTTCGAGTCAGATGATAACTTCTTTGCTTCTCTTTTGTCTCAGAGGCCCTATAAGAAAGGTAATGAGCACCGCCCTTCCTCCTATGATTAAGCCCATAAAAAGGTATCAGTGAATTGCTCTCACAATACAGATTTGATTCCCTGTCAAAGAACTGCTTCTTCAAAGTTCTTTGGATTGAGATAAGTGTCATATTTTCCAATGTCTCTTCTCACATTGACTTCATACTTGTGTAAGGAATCATTCATATTTCTAATTAGGTCCCTATCTTCACTACACTACATTATTACTACTAGTTTCTTTACTCCTGAAAGATAGAAAACTAAGTTCCCTCAAAAACTTAGGCACTGATAAATCAGATCTATGATCAAATGGCAATGCAGCTATGACCATCTCATTTTTCTCAGGCATAGTGTATCTAGAGTTATTTTATCCAATGTATATGTACCTTTTAAGATATTGAGGTGTAATGAAGAGGATTTGATTGCTGTTTCTGGCAGGTTGAGTGATCACATAGAAGCTCCTTCATTGGCTTGTAGTAGTAATATGAGGTTCAAAACTCAGCACTCTTCATAAATATTTTGTGACAATTTAACCATTGTAAAGCATAAAGTAGTAAATAGTTATAATACTGTTTAGTTTTAATCATTAGGTGTAAGCCCAATCAACTGGAATTTGTGAACATATCTGTTTGCATTTGCTAGTAACTTAATACTATCTTTGAATTTGTACATGTTTTAGAGGAAAATTTACGCTTGCCTTTTTTTTGATATTTTGATTTGCTCTTTTAGTTTACAAGTTGATATTATTAGAAATTCTCTGGAATAAATACTGTTGATTGGTTTACAAAGCAGGCCTCATGTTTATTAAACTAGTATAAATGAATATATATAGTCATTCAACCTTCTGCAAATAGCAGCCAAATTTCTTGCCAATCACATCTTATAATCTTAGACAGATGAAGGTTAGTGTAGTCTTATATGCACTATGCTGAAATAAAAAAGTATGATATACTATAGGTCTAGTCAATTGATGCTGACTTGAGAAACAACAGAATTGGTAAAATGGACAAAATGCCTTGTGATATTTAGTTATGTTATTTTATATTGAGTTCCAATCTGTTGGGATTGACTCTGCCTTTTAGCCTTTTGAGGTCAATAGAATAAGTACCATTCAATTTGCAACCTTGTTCCTATGTTAGAAAGCATTTTTTCACACAAACTAGAAAATAATTTTATTTATGTACTATATTTAAGTTAAGATTTTCTGTTGAAGCTTTCACTTGAATAATATGTTATGTGATTAGGTATAGAGGTAAACACATTCTATTGTAGATTCATTTTATCTATTTTTTCCCCACTAAGATATATAAGTTGCAAAATGTTAATTTACCACTGGGAAAAAAGCTTATTCCTAAGATGAGATATTAAATCAGGTAAAACAACAGTGGTAGTTAAGTTGATCAAAGGCTAGAATAGGAATATTTGGTACTGTTATATTGACACAGTAAATTACAAGTACATTGTTGCATATGATTGATTGCTAAAATATATGAAGCAAATCTCTTTTGAGAAATTAAAGTAATGAGCCAACTAGGATATCATGAAGTGACTTAGAAAAGATGTGGGTGTTTTTTCTAGGAAGATGTGTTTTAAAGGTATTTGACAACCAACTTCTGGGATGTTAGTTCATGTCTGCTGTTTTGTTGTCTCTGTATGTCATTTTTTATGTTCCTATTCATACAGCTGCTGGAAAATATACATACCCATCTCTTGTGAGAAAGATTTCCTTCTTCATACCATTACCAGCACTTCTAGAGCTGAGATCCTTTGTTTGGCTTGAGAAGACATTTTTATATAACAGATATGTATTAGCTTCTTAATGAAAGGTTTCAGTTGTTTGTTTTACAAATAGAATTTATACAAAGTTTGTTCATGTATGACTAGAATGTTTTTTTTTTATACAGTATTTTATTATAATATTAGAAAGAACATTTGATTGGAAACTGATCTTTAAATAGAGATTCAACATAGTTTGTATCAAATTTGTTGCTGTGTTGATATTTAATGAATGAGGTTTCATTATAAGTCTTCTCTTCCTCCAAAAGTTACTGGTGATGATCTTTTAATAGATAATTTTATTTTGTCATTGCTTAAACTATTGACTTTATGAATTAAGATATTTTAGTATATGAACTTTATCCCCACCCCCTCTACCTAAAATGCCTGATTATTGATTACATTTGTCTTTCATAGTAAACAGTTGGTCTTGGATAATATTAAGAAGTCTCATTAAGATTTATTTTGAACCACAGTTGTTTCTGCTTGTGTGCTGAAGATGGAAGCATCCATTACATGTGTAGAAACTTACTTTATATTAATTTTTGACATACTTTTGTTACCAACTTAGATCTGACATTATTGTTGCAAATGTCTCATTTGAGTTATAATATTTTTGAGATCTTGTCTCTAAAAAGTTATTTGTGAGTTTGTAAAAGCTGGATGTGAACTTAATGAAAAGCACATGAAATTTTTTTTTTTTTTTACTATTGATATTTCTGAATGGTATTGTTTAACAAGAATATATCACTGATGATAAAAGCGTAAAGAAGAAACTGACTTTGGGCAAACTAATAACTAAAAGTTTAAACTGATATAGATATTATAGTGTGTTTTATATTTATCTGATCCCTTCCTAAGACTTAGTACTTACAACTGTATGAAAGAAAGCGGGATAAATAAAACTAGAGGCCTGAGTCTGTCAGATGCTTTAATGACGAAAATTAATCAAGTCAGAAGTTAAACTGTTGAGAACAAAAGATACAACATAATCATTTAGTAATGCCAGCAAAGAATATCTTAGATATTATTATGTAATAATAACAATAAAGATTCCTTGAAGTGATATTCATCAATCAAGGTTTATTGCTGCCAATGTAACCACCTGAAACTGTTAGTAAACAAAAGCTAGTGTGCACCAAATTTTAGAAATTTAGTGTTTTCCAAACATCTATGTACACATAATTGAAAGTAAGGTTCTAAGTAATGCTTTATGTATTCTCTACCACTTAGTTTTATAACTCATGTTGGTCTGACAAGTAGACGTGAGTTAACGCAGTCAAACCCAATTTTTGCATGACTGTTGGTTAATGCATCGACTGTGGAACTAGATAATTGAGGAGATACTTTAATTATACCATTTTTCTGTATTATTTCTCTCTCTTGGTCTGTTGACACTATTTCAAGTGATTAAATATTCTTCAGCAGTGTGATAGTAAATTGTAATGTATAGCTAGTAACATAAGATGTTAATGTCCTGTTGAAATGATTTTAGTTTGCTAAAATTTGCATTAAGGTTGGGTTTAGTGTTATAACAACATTCAGCTGAATTTTTGATGCTTACAATGTTTTCTTACTTAAAAAACTTATTAAACCATAGTTCTAAAGAAATTCAGTCTGTGGCATTTGGTTAATGTTGGCACCAGTCAAAGAATTTAATTTTTAATTTCAATATGAACACTTAAAAGCAGAAAATTTTGTATCAAAAAGACATGGGCACGAGCACTTTCAAGCAGGTTGATATCAAAAGGATTTTAATTAAGCAAGAGATACTTGTTCTGGTTTACTAGAAAGTTTTGAAAAAAAAAAAAAAAAATTTTTTTCCAACTAATATTCTGTGAACAATGTACTTGACATTGGCAGTAGTGATCTGACTTAAATTTTTTACAGTATAAAATGTGAGGCCTTGTTCCAGAATTCAAATGTCGGTGAAGATGATTTCAGTTTCTGTCACTGTGAAGCTGAATAAAAGAAGAAAATAAGTACCAGTAACATATTGTGGTAGAATCATTGCATTTACTTTACAAATATAATTTTATTTATCTAGATTTGGGTAAAAAAATCCACTAAGTGGATATCGGTGAAATACAGGTGGCTACTAGATTATGTTTGTAGTTACTGCAAAGATTGGTTGGTTAAACAAAACCAGCAGATAGCAGGAAAATTACTTAGTTGTGGAATAAAAGTTGGAGTTAGAGAGAGAGAGCATTTGCAAGTTCTATTTTGATTTTTGCATTTAGAAGCTCAACCCTGGTTTAACATTTTAATTGTTTCCCTTGTTGCCCACGAAGGACGTTTTTTTTAGCTTAAATGTTCCTGTTGTCTTCTCCAATCTTGTGGTTAGTTCCTAATGTTCATTTGCTTCCTATGAAATTATGACCAGTGACACAGACTGTAGAGAAATTAGCTTTCATAATGTTTCCAAGTAAATGTTAATCATAACATGAAATAGTTATAATCTTTATCTCAGTCTTAGTCTTGTTTCAATAGTAGTAAGTATAAAGTGGTTGATACTGATGTCATTTGTTTTTTATTAAAATTTTAAAGCAACAAATAAACTCTCTCTATTTCTTACTAAAATATGCTGTTTCAATTAAATTCTTAAATAAAGAATTTGGACTAGTTTCGTAGAACTATTGATTGATTTATAAATGTGGGTTATTTTTACCACAATGGTTCTTAAAATTTATTATGTAATATTTGCCTTAAATTTATTTTAATTATAGATAAATACAGATAAATTCAGTAAAATGTTAAATTATTTATATTTTGTTTAAATATCACTATATAAAATGAACTATTAGCCTAAATCAAGCTGGGAATATAACCGAATTGTGTACCTTATTGAATTTTCAATTGAAATTAGGCACATATAAGACTAAAGCCATAAAAAAGTAAAATTGCCCGAAATCCTTTTTAAAAAAAAAATTTTTTACAAAAAAAAAAAAAAAATGAAATAAATTCATACACATGTATAAGTAAATACATGCAATAGTTTACTGAAATAATTAATGAAAATTTATCACTCACCTTACTGGTAGATTAAAATTACAGGTAAAAAAAAAAAAGTTGAAAACAAAAATTTGGAAAAGTATTTTATAAACTTGTATTATACACATATTATTAGATAATATTTCTATCATGGAAAGTTGTAAAGCATCTGGCTCTGCATAATACAGTCTTGCAGAATGCACATTGGAAAATCATTTCAGTTGACTATCTACTGGGTGCTTTCCTTTACTGATGTTCACATTCTTTACACATTTTTTTTTTTTTTTTTGCCTCTTTCAGTTTTCTTCCTTTTTTCAGAGAGATTAACTGGATTAAGTTTTTGCTTTTTTCGTCCTTCAATTATTTTTGTTTTAGATGAATATCCCATTCTCACAACTGTATTGCAGCGTCTACTTGAATTGCACATGGATGCTATGCTTTGGAGCCTCCTCCCCATTTGGTACATAATAGAAAAAGGCATTCACAATACTCGTATTTGATGCATGTCAAACTGTTTCCACCACAAATTACTTGGTCTACAAACCACATAATAACTCATTTGATTCATCTGATTTACACCACCCTTGTAGCTGTTGTAGTTGAGATTTACAAAATGGTGAGCTATTTTCAATTACATGTGGATGAGAACAAGTGGCTAGAAAATTTGTCTCTTTTCTCTGAATGCAGTTGCTAATTTTCTTTCTGTTTTCGAATTATTTCACCTTCATTTTTAAGATTTTGATTTTTTTTTTAAATATCAGACAGCATCCTTCTATTTGCAATCACTGTGACACACACATATATTGCCACAATAGCTTCTAAATCTACAGTAAATTGACAACCAAAAACCAGTCAAAAAGCAATATATAACTTTAGTTACAGTGTAGAAGTGATAATTCCTAGACCACATTGTATTTTAGACCAAATTGACTTTTTTTCCTTGTATAAAAATTAAAAAGTACAGTTGTACCCTGTTTGCTTCATAAACCCACCATACTTTCATACTCCATTTTGTTAGATTGTCTGGAAGTGTATCTGGCCTAAATATCCCAACATCCCTTTGTCAACAGATTTTTTTTTCTTTCCTGATTGGTAATATGATTTAAATGTCCTTTGTACAATAACTTAGAAGGTCTTATTTAAAATAAGGGATCATAATGTTCTCTATGTATTGGGATTTTGCTTGAGTCTTGTGTCTTGAAGCACTGACACAGTTTCAAAAACACATTCTTGTCATTATACTGGAGGTTTCATCTGTACTCCAGTAGTTTGTAATCCTAGGCTGCTTCCTAAATCCCACTGAAGTTTTCCACATTGAAAAGATAGATCAGTTAGTGTGAAAAGAATTTTTAGTATAATTGCATCCTTTCCTTTGGAGCACCTAATTCTTAGCATAGTTGAAATATGGCTTACACTTCTTAAGCATTAGTCTTTTGCTATTGCTTAGCCATACCTGATCTAAATTATTCATCAGCATTATTGGGGATCTTTCTTTTAGCTGAAGATTCCAGGGAATTAAAAAATTTTGTATGGCGGTGAACTGTTTTCTTTCTGATTGATAAGCGTGTATTGATTTGTAGATATGACTATTTTCTTGAAGGATCTATAACAACTGCCAAGGATCTATAACAACTGCCATTTGATGTTGCTGGCCTGACATTTTTGGGCGAGTGTAGCTCTTTCACATAGCCTCATGTACTAGTTATGATGTTGCAAGTTGAGGAATACTTTTGGTATTAATTTGTTTGCTATTTTAATGAATGTGCTTATAACAACCGGGTCCTTAGTGCCATTACTGTCAGAAAGAAATCCTCCCACACCAACTTGTAAAATATTGACATAATTTATAGACAGTTTGAAGATATAAACTTTGGTCCAAAATGATGATTATTAAACATATATTCATCAGCTTTTGTTCCTTTTGGGACCACTGGCAGAATCTAATAGAAGCCATTTGACAATAGCACTGTTGCTGCTTGGGATCTTATGTAACACAAGTCCTGCAATATCTTTCCCAAGGCCTCCAGAGCTCTCTTGTGTACCATTGTGCATATATTTCATACAATCATCTGATATCTCTTAAAAGTGTATCTGTTTCTTGAATTCTTGGTAACAATCTAAATAGGTGCATCACATGTGCTTAAGTCCAAGAGAAGTTTGAAAACAGAATGTACTGTGCAGGTGTGTGGCAGCAATACTTGGAAGCAGCCACAATAGCTGTGTTTTTATGTGAGGTATGACTTAGCTTTTGATTGATGGGAGTGTCTTTTCAGTTCCATTATGAGCATCAACAAAACAGATTTCAATGTCTTGTCATTGAATCCTCTCAAAAATAGTAGAATAGACTGTTTTCTGATCTGTATTAAGTTTGAGTTCGTTGTCACTGACAAATGCTATTAATGTATCAGCATTGTATGATTTTTTTTTACTAGATTATTTGACTTCAGTGTAGTTAGGTTAAAGGAAGCTGTAGTGTTGAAGCTCTTGGTCATTTTTATCTTTAAGCTTACTGATGAGGGCTCTGTTATGCGTACTGCATTTTCATGCCAGGGTACATGTATTGAGCTTTATTCTTGACACCTAAAGTAAGGTTTATTGTGAGAACCAAAGTTGAGGCATTTTAATAGCATAGAAAAAAGAATCCTAAAACTCTTGACTGTTTGAGGTAGAGAAGCTTCGAACACTTGCATTCCACTGAGCATAATTCTTCAGCTACCCATGTCTACATCATGTCTCTCTGTAGGTGGTACTTTGCCATTGATAATTTGATGAACTTTGACCTCACATTCCATGGATATCACAGAACAAAACATACATTTTGACTAGGTGTATAGTATATTGTCTTTCAGTCGTAGTCAAACATTATGTTAGTTTTCTTCTTTACTTGTTTTCCATGTCTAGTAAGATGGAACCTGTTGGTACTGCAATGGTTTTGCAAAATGATCATACTGGCACAGCTGGGAAAAGCCTGTAAGCATTTGAATGTTCTTGTTGCACAGTGGTTGCTTGAGTGAAGTAAATTTGTTGGTCATTTTTGAAGTGGACACTAAGTTGTTGAATGCTGTGCTGTCTTCATAAATATGAAAGAAAAATGGCATTAGAAAGCTTCATAATTGCTGCTGTACTGTCCCTTCTTGTATGATTTCTTTGTAGCTGTTTTGCTACATCACAGTAAACAGTACAGTATCAGGTTCCTTGCTGACATATTTAATGAACTTAATTGAATTGTAGAACACATCATTGATATGTGTATTAAATGTCCTGGTTGGGAGTATCACCTTCATACTATCCAACCGAGATTTGGCAACTTCCATCCCCTTGCACCCCTCTTTTGCAAGAGGGAAAAGCCATCTTCATCTGTTTGGGTTTCCTTGACAATTGGTGTTGGAAACTGTTTGGTGCATTTATTGTCTACTGTACGAAGTAAATTCCTGCTAAAGATACCTCAGCAACTATGAATCTTCTGTTTTAACAAAAATGAAAATCCTTTTGCTTTGCTAAGGACTGGAGACCACAAACCCAGCTGATATGGAATCAATTTGATTGGTCTGACACTTATGTTAACCAGGTCAAAATGTGTACATGTTGTGACCCCCACTACTTTTTGACATTCTGTGATATACATGTTATATTCGACTGGTCCAAACATTTGTCATTTAGGTCTCAAATTCATCACCTCACTCAATTTTCAGTATATAACTCTGACTGGGATATCATGCCAGTGATTGTTAAATTTCTGTTTGGAGTTGCAAGTTAAAAGTATTGGAGAGTTCTGGGCAGCTGAAATGGCAAGTAAATTCTTGCATCCTATGTTCGTTGATGCATCTATCAAGTGCTAGTATTAAAACTTGAAGGGAGAATGTAAAATGAACTAAGCTCTTTTTCACACATTATTATTGATTGCATATTGTAAATGTATATAAAAATCTGTCCGTAGTTCTTTTTGATGGGTTTTAATTTAGCACAATCTCTAAGATGGGCAGTAGTACTGTTAATCTAATTTTCTACTAAAACTGCTGACTTGCAACTTGATTTCTTGGAATCACTTTCAATAAGATGCAAGAGAAAGGGAAACAGTAAGGTGAAAGAGGTATGAGTAGTTTTAGAGTGTGACAGAAGGAAAGAAAAAGTACAGGGGGAAAAAAAGAAGAAGATAAATCAAAGAGAAAAATAGGCAGGAAGAAGGTACAAGCTTTGTTAGTAGTAAAGTGGTGAGAGAGAAGACTTAGCAATAAACTTTCAGTGATGAGCAGAAATGGTAGAATAGTAAAACATAAAGATTCAGCACTGTAGTGGCAGTGAAGAGTTAGCAGTAGCTACATACTGTAGAAAAAGGGGAGATGGACATAGACATATACAAACTTTCTCAAATATATATTAAATTGCCTCAAAATCCTCCTTGGTGTCAGGGATTGGTATCGGATCCCCCTGGGAATAGTTAGTCTTGAACTGTACACTTCTGGCAGATTCAACTGTAGAGACTTTTTTCTCTTTATTCTGACACTTTTGACAAATTTTATTTTTGAAGAAACACAAATCTCACAAAATTGTTGATTATTAATTATTTATATATTTTGTAGATGACTCTATTTTTATTTTATATTGCAACAATACTACCATTGGTTATAGATTTCTATAGTGAACAATAGCGGCATTGGTTATAGATTCTCCATGTAATGTGCTAATATCTGATTCGCTGTGCTTTAGAGGATGAATGACAAGAGAATGTCTGTGTAATATGGTACAGAACAAATACTGCACAAGGTAATTTTTATTTAAAAAAAGTTTTTGTTTATCTTATTTTGCATCTTTTACTGATATACACTAGCAAGTTTCACATGTGTGCACACACATATGTATTGGATTTCTGCACTGTTACTGTGTACTAAAGTTGACTTGCAAGCCATTGACACTCTCAGACTGTGGCCACAGTGTGTGGTTAAGTACTACATACTGTGATCAAATGTAGAATGTGAACTTCTTAACCACCCAGCCATGCTTGCATACAGATCTGTAAAAAAAAAAGCACAACCATTACCCTTAATGACTATAATTTGGGATTGCTATGTTTTCATCAGGTGTTTTAGCATATTAAAGGTTATCTCGCTGTTATCCATTGATTTTTCTTTTATTTTATTCTTTGACTTGTTCTACTCATTGGACTGCAGCCATGCTGGGACACTGCTTTGATGTTGTTAATCAAAAACATCAACCCCCAATACTTAGCCTGGTATTTATTCTGCCAATATCTTTCTGCTGAATCATTAAGTTATGGTGACTTAACCCTTTAGCATTCAGATTACTCTGTCAAATGTGATGCTTATTTATTCACATTGGAGGGAATTAAACATGCATTGTATTGCAGTTTCAATATTTTGATGGTGTGATTGTTATTTTTAGAATTGCATTGTAGGCTAAGTGTGAGAGGCTAGATC
The DNA here is from genome assembly GCF_046866305.1 of Octopus bimaculoides. Taxonomy (NCBI): domain Eukaryota; kingdom Metazoa; phylum Mollusca; class Cephalopoda; order Octopoda; family Octopodidae; genus Octopus; species Octopus bimaculoides. The sequence continues at coordinate 84,605,562 of NC_142931.1, read as the reverse complement.
TAGCTAATTTGAACATAAAACAGATGAAATATTTAGGTCAGATGTGGCCAGTTTAAATGCTAAGAGGTTAACACATTGGCTCCTTAAAGTTTCATCACTTAAAATGTGTTTAAATGCTTTAAAAAATGGTAGTCAGTGGGTGAAAGATCACGAGAATATGGAGGATGTGGTAAAGTCTTGTATCCCAAGTCTGTGAGTTTCTGCAGTGTCATTCTTGCAACATGTGGCTTTGCATTACTGTGGAGTAGAATTGGGCCATGCCGATTCGCCAATGCAGGTCTCATTTTTTGCAAGTGAGCATGCATTTCAGCACGTTGATTGCAGTAAACCTCTGCTGTAATACTCTGATTGGCTTCCAGAAAGCTGGAAAGGACAACACCAATTGCAGACCATCAGACAGTAACCATTATCTTTTGATGATGCAACTTTGGCTTTTGGAAATGTTTGGGGGACTTATCACAATCGAGCCAGTGACCTGATCGTTTACGGTTGTCATAAAGAATCCACTTTTCGTCTCAATTAACTATTCAGTCAAGAAAAGGATCATTGGTGTTTCACAGAAAGAGCATCGAGTACACTTCAAAACGCCGAACTTTTTGATTTTCATTGAGCTCATGCAGTACCCATTTATCGAACTTTTTCACCTTACCAATCTTCTGCAGATTGCGTGAGACTGTTGCAATACCGACACCAAGTGCCTGAGACATTTCTCTGACACTTTAACATGGGTTTTGTTCAACAATTGCTTTCAATTGTTCATTGTCAAGACTGCATGACTGTCCTCTTTCTTCATCTTCAAGGCTTTCATCACCACTACAGAATTTCTGAATCCACCTTCATACTGTGTGATCACTTGTGGACCCCTCTCCCCATGCTTTGTTGATATTGGCAGCAGTTTGGGAGGCATTGTGCCCAAGCTTGAACTTATGGAAGAAAAGTAAGCGAAGTTCCTTTTTTGTCACGTTCATAATTAAAGGCGCCTATGATTCAAGAATGTTTTCTGTCTGAAATAAGTAGAATATTATTAAAGAGCATACATCAGTTATTAAGTATGTTGAAATTCACCTAAAATATAATTAAAATACTATGATAAAATTGCATTTCAAAACACAACACTTGGAGTGGCCGTTATTTTCGGAACAACCTAATATTACTGTTAATCTCTTTATATGATGAAAATATAAGTAGAAACACAGTCTTGTAGGTGGATTTCTGCTAGTTTAATTAATACATACTGCATCTTTTTGCATATACATGCACACACAGAGTGGAATATGAAAACGAATAAACAGATAGTGAACTAACTTTTAGACAGTTAATAACTTTAAAAAAATTTAAGTTATAGAATAGTAAAGATGTCAAAATACTTTGTCTCCAAGCACTTTTCTGCTAGCTTATGTAATACACATATATATGAGCACATAGGTGCAAAACAAGGTATAAAAAATATAGCACTCAAATAACAAAGCTAGAGCAAATATAGTGTTCATGAGAGTTTCACATAACTAGTCATCAGACACCAGTAAGCTGTTTGATAATTGGTTATGTGAAACTGTGGAACAGTTTAAGTTCTTTTACTTTCAATAAGACATTACGCATGCATTCACACACATATTGTGTGTGTGAATGTAGTTGTATACATATGCATACTGTTGTTTTGTCCAATGTCCTTTCTTATGGTGTGATTCAAAGAAAATTTGATTTCTATTTCTAGCATGTTGAATGACTGTGCAAAACTTTACTCCAGGAGAAGCATTGCACAGTAGTAGTTTTACTGCTCAACTCACTGTTGTATGGAAACAACTAAGTGGGTAGCTCTAGTGATACAGCTCAGTGTTGGTTGTAATGATAGCTTAGAAGTAATTGTAATGACATAACTCAGTGGTGGTTGAAACGAGACAAATCTTTGCCAATTTTAATGACACAATTTTTATATACAGTAAAGTTTGTATTGAAACTACTCAGTGGTGATTGTAATGAAATCTCAGCAGTTGCTGGAAAGTTACAGCTCAATAATGGTTGTAATGAAATATCTCAGCAGTGTTCTGCTATATTAAAATTGGAATTTCAAAAATTTTACAATTTGTTCTAAACTTTACTGGGGAATAGATATTCTCTCATAGAAAGATTACATTTTATCTTTGTTAATATATATGGAATAAGTATATTTATAATGTACAGTTACACATTGTGAAGGAGACTAGCTGAGTACACATTGTGTACATTTACATACATAATCTGTACTCAGTCTACTACACATTTACAGGAACTAAATACATTCTCTTTTTTAGTTTCATATTTTCATTTTCTAACTTATATTTTTGGTTCAATCACACACTAAAATAGGATTTTAAGATAAACAGAACAAAACAAGAAGGAAAAAAACTAACAAAAAAAAAAATGAAATGCAAATGATGCTGAATGTGGAAAATTTTCTTGCAGATGAAAATTTCTTTTAGTTATAAAGCAAGGTTATATAATATTATTTACAATCACATCACATGTAAAATAGATGTACAAGTTAATTTACATACATTGTCATAGAAACATTTTATTGTGTGTATACACACACATGTATAAAGTTATATATACATACATATATATTTCTATATATACATGCACATGCAGATACATATTTTTGAAGAAATTATCATAGTTAAAAATGAAGCCAGCAATAACAGGGAATATAAAACTTAGCATTCCTTAATTACCGGAATGAATATCCTTACATTTTAAAAAATTTTGTGGCTTGATGAAATTAAACAACGGCTCATAATTCCATCTTTTTGAAATTTCTCTTGACTTTCGTATTACATCTTATATGCTTGTTCAGCTTTTGTTGCGGGACAGACATTTCTCTTCATAAATTTCTTTTCCTAATGAGTTAGCTTTTTTTTTTTTTTTAAATATATAAGAAACATCTTATTTTCAGTAATTCTAGCTAAATAAGTTAAATATTATTTAATGTTGGTGTTGAAAAATGAAAGAATATATATTTGTTTCAATAATTCAGAAGAGCGAGGTTATTTTTCTTATTCCCCATTATTGCTGGGTTTTTTTTAACTGGACTTGTTTTTTTCAGAAGTACATTACCTGTATAATCTATACACAGCTAGTATCTCACACATTCATATTATATATATAGAAATTATGTATATTTTGTTGTTTCCCTTTAGGTTTTCGGTTTTCAATTTCAAGTTTTACTTTGATTTAAATTGCATGCTGATTGAAATTGTTATAGCTAAAGCATTATTATTATTATTATTATTATTATTATTATTATTGATAACATAATATAAAAGTAAGATTATTATTAACTTCAGTCTGCTGTGTTTAACTTTAGAAAGTGTGAACTGAAATCAGAATGAAGTGAAGAAGCTACATATTTATAAAAGTATTTTAAACTGAAATATTTAAGATTTTATTAATTTTTTTTTTTGCAAAAACTTCAAGGGATTGAAAGTTACATACAAATATGTTTCTTTATTTCCTTTCTCCATTATAATTAGAGATTTACATCCATGACACATTTTGTTGGATGCACCATGGGCGATGAGAGAGAGATGAGTGGGTCAAGGTTGCGTAAGTGTTGGAGGTAGGAGACCATTGTAGAAGCAATAGAAAAGACAGAGGAAACAGCACCAGTGGATCAAGGGCTGGAGTGTGTCCATTACTAATTGAGCTCCAATCAGCTGAGTGATCTGTTTGGACACAATCCAAAATGTCCAGTCTGTGTAGTAATAGCACTGACTCAGATGTGGGCACTGTACTCAGTTGTGAGCCTGACATGAACCTTGTAAAGTGTCATCAGTGTTGGAGGCTGAAATATTTTCTAGTCTTTTGGATGTGACCCTACTTGTGATACAAATGTACTTTCACCAGTGAGAACTAGCATTTGGAGCAACTGCGAAGGTACTGAGAACCATATATAATTAGAGGACGTGTAGTGCATTGGTGTTTTCTTGATATGAATAGTGCTTGAGCAATTTTCATTTCTAAAAGTGACAAGGTTCACATAGCCCCATTTGAATATGCTCCCTACGTTTATGGAGTCAATGCAGGTCTGGCATGTGGTGTCTAAAATTGGGTGTTGCTGATGTATGATTAAGGAGGAATGAAGAATCATGACATTGGCTTAAGAGTGGTGGTGGTTGGATGTTGCAGCAAGTAAATCATTATGGTAGTAATTGCATCAAAGCATCAACAGAGGATATATAAGTTCACTTTTCACTGGACTCCCTTTTATTCATCGTTACACTGCCTTTGCTTATCAACTAAAAAAAAAGACCGTTTAAAAATTGCAAACATTTAATTTTGGTTTGTATTAGTGTTTTTTAGATTTCACTTTTTTTTGTCAAATGTTGGATGCTTTTTGTATGAGAAATAAGTACCTACTAGAAGTCTTTATAGGTTTTCATGTTGAGATTTTAGAGAACTGGCATTACTTGTTTGATCAATAGTATCATTTTTGTTCATTATAGTTCAACACCTGGTTTTCTAAGATTTTCTTTATATGGATATAATGTAATGCTTTCTTGAATTTTTTTTTATATTGAAAGTCTTTTAAACAGCACAGTACTTAAATAATTATTTTCCTGATCAAATGTTTTTATAAAAACTCAAAAATATTTTTAGAGAAAACCTAGTTAAAAATAATTTGTCTTACCCAAGAGGCTAGCATTATTATTCACTCATTACTATCTTCTCCATTTCTTGGCTAGCATCATTGTGAGGTTCATAATAATTTGAATTGAGAATTTTGAGATTTATTCTTAAATCCAAAATTCAAAGAATTTTGGATTCAAGAATACTTTATGAATACTTCATGTCACTCACCATAATATTTGGTATAATTATTTCTCAGACTTATTTGGCATCCCATTAGTTGTAGGTGACTTAAGAAGTCGTTGGTTGAACCATGTCTCTAGAAAATCATCCCACCTTTGAGTGAACCAAAACATATAGTTTTCATTTGTTGTATTGTAAATGCATTTGAGCATGACAAATTCTTCCATAAATGTTGTGCATTCTGGGTCTTTAAAAGAAAATGCTTATAAATATGTAAATGGACAATATCAAAAATTTGAAAGATTTGGATTACATTGAAAGTATGCAAGAAACATCCAAGATGAAAGAGAATGCAAACCCATGAAAATCGACTCCTAATGAATGAATAAGTTTTGTGTAGCTTCTATGTAGTCATTCAACTTACTAGAAATGGCAGTCACATCTACTTGAAATTACACACACTACTGTTTTAGGAAAGGACATGCTGGACAATATATTTCAAGTTACCTTTGAAAGAACGATGGTTTTGACTGGAATTTGTTCTGCTTTAGAGTTGACTTAGCACTGAACAACAAACACCAATTTTGTATCGGCTCTATTCTCTGTAGTTACAATTTGGAAGAGTCATTTTGGCCATTTAGAAACACAAAATCTTATTTTCACTTTTGTTTATTTCTTGAGGCACCGGGATTTTCATCGCACTTCTGTAAGCTGGTCACTGACATTATATACTGGTAGATTTTTTAATAGACATCAAGGGTTTTTCTTTCCTTTTGTGACTTTGACACGGGCTATCATTACTTATGGTCAATTTGTGTCTGCATGTGTGAGTGTGTGTATTATATTTCTTTTGTCATTGTGGCTTTGAATGTTGTTTTTTTTTTTTTATATATAAAGTATATATATATATGAGGTATATTTATGATTGAAATATCTGCTCAAAAGTCTACTGAAATTAGATTTAGTAATGGTGAAAAAGGGACCACTTAATCATCTATAATATAAATATGCTAATATACTTATGTATGTTACACTGTGAAGTGGTTAGTTGAAGAGAGAGACAAGGATAAAAAGGAGTCTTTAGTAGAGAAGAATGCAGTAGTGATGAGAAGTTAAGGAAAAGGAATGCTCTTATGTGGTTAAAATATAGGGAAAGGCAAAGGGAAAAGGGGGGGGTGATGTGATAGAAGTGAAAATAGATGGAAGAGACACTACCAATATATAATTACACACCCACACACCATACTGAGAACTACAGAAGCTCTTAAAATGGTGATGGTGTTTTTGGTAGGGATATTAGTTAATGGAGATGGGGGACACCGAAGAGTGTAGTTTTTTTTCATATATATATATATATATATATATATATATATATATATATATATATATATGGCCCTGCTCAGTATGTAGAAAAGGAGTAGGTAGTAACTCTATAAGATGTACCCGGTACAAGCTATGGACACATAAGAGGTGCAGCAACATCAAAGGCAGGTTAACTAGGAAGTTAGTTTTTGTTTGTGGCAGATGTTCAGGTGCAATAAAGACTGTAAACAAACAGGTAACAACTTCTATCTCATTCCAGGGTGAAAAACTAGAGGTAGTCGATAGCTTCCGCTATCTGGGCGACCAAGTTAGTAGTGGGGGTGGGTGCGCTGAAAGTGTAGCTGCTAGAATAAGAATAGCCTGGGCAAAGTTTAGAGAACTCTTACCCCTGCTGGCGACAAAGGGACTCTAACTCAGAGTAAAAGGCAGACTGTATGACGCATGCATACGAACAGCCATGCTACATGGCAGTGAAACATGGGCTGTAACTGCTGAGGACATACGTAAGCTCGCAAGGAATGAAGCCAGTATGCTCCGTTGGATGTGTAATGTCAATGTGAATACCCGTCAGAGTGTAAGTATCTTGAGAGAAAAGCTGAACATTAGAAGCATCAGTTGTGGTGTGCAAGAGAGACGATTGCGCTGGTATGGACATGTGGTGAGAATGGATGAGGATAGCTGCGTGAAAAAGTGCCACACCCTAACAGTTGAGGGAACCCGTGGAAGAGGTAGGCCCAGGAAGACCTGGGCTGAGGTGGTGAGGCAAGACCTTCGTACATTGGGTCTCACCGAGGCGATGACTACTGACCGAGACCTTTGGAAATGTGCTGTGCGTGAGAAGACCCGGCAAGCCAAGTAAGATCGTTGCCAGTGCCCCTGGACTGGCTCTTGTGCGGGTGGCACATGAGATGCACCATTTTGAGCGTGGCCGTTGCCAGTACCGCCTGACTGGCTCCCGTAGGATTTTCGAGTGAGATCGTTGCCAGTGACCCTGGACTGGCTTGTGCGGGTGGCACATAAAAGACACCATTTCGAGCGTGGCCGTTTTCGTGCGGGTGACACGTAAAAGCACCCACTACACTCTCTGAGTGGTTGGCATTAGGAAGGGCATCCAGCTGTAGAAACTCTGCCAAATTAGATTGGAGCCTGGTGTTGCCATCCGGTTTCACCAGTCCTCAGTCAAATCGTCCAACCCATGCTAGCATGGAAAGCGGACGTTAAACGATGATGATGATGATGATGATGATATATATTTAAAAAGAAAAAAAATGTCAATCACTTAACGTTTGCACTTTAGTACAATTGATTGTCATCTGCTAAATCAAACATTTCATATTTGTTTATATTTTACTTCTGTAATTATCTGTGGAATGAAATGGAAGACAAAATTTAAATTATTTGTAAGACAATTGACTGATGAACTATGGAAGGAAGTCAAAGACATAATCTATTAAAGATAATAACATTATTTATATTTTTGGTGGCAAGATGGCAGAACCATTAGAACATTGAAAGTAAAATAGGTTTGCAGCATTTGTTCTAACTCTTTATGTTCTAAGTTCTGAACATAGCAAGGATGGAATACTGCATATCAAAATTTGTTAAAATTTTACCAAAGTAGCTGTATAGTAGTACCACAATAATATTATGAATAGATTATGTCTTCGATTTTCTTCCATAGTTTTACCTGATGTAAAGTGAAGAATACTAGGTAACAACTCTGAAGGTCATCATCATCATCATTGTTTAATGTCCGTTTTCCATGCTAGCATGGGTTGAATGGTTTGACTGGGGTCTGGAAGCCAGGAGGCTGCACCAGGCTCCAGTCTGATCTGGCAGTGTTTCTACAACTGAATGCTCTTCCCAACGCCAACCACTCTGAGTATAGTGGGTGCTTTTTATGTGCCACCAGCACAGGGGCCAGAACGGGCTGGCAGTGGCCATGATCGGTTTATGTGCCACTGGCATGGAAGCCAGTAAAGGCGGTGCTGGCATCTGCCACGTTTGAATGGTGCTTTTTACGTGCCACCGGCACAGGTATCACAACTATAATTTCCATTTGATTTTCATTTTGATATTGATGTACTTGATTCAATAGGTCTTCTCAAGCACAGCAGGTCACCCAAGGTACTTTTGAATGGGCTGGAGCTGGTTATGTGAAACCTGTGTAGGATACAGCTGTGAACTCACTTTATTTGCCAGGTCTTCGTAGTCACAGCATCTCTCCAGAGGTCTCGGTCTTTCGTCATTGCCTCTGTGAGGCTCAGCATTTGAAGGTCATGCTTCACCACCTCATCCCATGTCTTCCTGGGTCTACCTCTACCCCGGATTCCTGCAACTGTTTTGGAGTGGCACTTCTTCACACAGCTCTCCTCATCCATCTGTAGTACATGACCATACCAGTGCAAACATCTCTCTTGCATGCCACATCCGATGTTTCTTATGTCCAGCACTTACTCTCTGTTGTGTGTGCACATTGACATTACACAATTGTGAAATTTTTATGCATACTACTAGTTTGGAAATTATATAATTTTCGGAAAAGAAATCACAAACATCACACTTTTATATATCCACAGGAATGCACTTATATATACAGTATGACTTAATGTTTCAGAAGTTCTCTTAACCATTTGATTTCCAGTTTGATTACACTGCAGATGTTTAGTTGTACATGTATAAGCACTTGTCTTTACGATTAGCCTGTAGAAACTATAAGTCTATACAAGTGAGTCTACCAAATGTACTATAATGATTCAGCATATTAACATGCTTTCAATTGAAAAGTAGTGAATTTCTGTTTGTAGTAATGCATGCTGAATGAAATGTTCTTAATGTGTAGAAGAGACATATTCTGTTGATAAGAATATGTGCAAAAAGAGATGTTCTTCAAATAGTATTGTGTGTACAATGAGCCCTGTTCTGTGTGGAACATTGTATTTTGGTTGTGAGAGTTGTAACTTATTAGGTATGCACATTAATATAGTAGCACATTAATTACTGATTAATTGAAAATTAAGAACACTGCATGCGCACACTATGAAATGTAGTCCATCCTTTTTCAAGAGAGAATCACTACAATTCAATTCAGATGATATAAGGTTATAGGTGTGTAATTATTTACTTGTATGATTATTATGATTATTAAATGCTCTTTCTTAGTTATTTACTCAAACTCAGACAACTCTTTATGAAAGATTTCTTGCATGCATGGAAGATGGAGGTTAAACGATGATGATGATGATTCATTTTACTTTTCTTTTCAAATACCCAAAAGTTGAAATGGTGAAATCAAGTTTGGTAGAATTAGAAATCAGAGGAGTTAACTACAAAATGCATACTAATCATGTTGTTCTGTCACTGAGTCATTGCTTAACTTTTGTGTTAAGTTTTCCCCATCAAACTTGTCAAGTAATTTTCGGGATTCACTAGTAGTGATAGTCCTGTTTGTATCATTTTGTTTAAGGTTTTGGCTATGATAATGTTCAATGTGAGGCAATCATGGTTAGAATTAATTCTGGATTTTTTTGTGTATTTATGTAAACTAACTAATAAAATAGTTCATTGAGGTGAGGTTGCCTGCTAGACTGGTTGTGGTACCTTAAACATGGAGATGTGTTGATTTAAATTAATTTGAGTAAGAGAAGGAATTCAATTGTTAATGAAGAATTTAGAAGTCAAAGAGTTTTTAGGTTAAATGAAAGTTGTAACATTTTTTGCTTTTCACAGAGATATTAGTGCAAGGAGAAATCAAATTGGAGTCTTGGATGATTGGAAGATAAACTGAAATAGCAGCTTAGTGAAGGATTACTATTTTTGAGAACTAGTAGAAATGCTGCATCACTGCTTACTTGTACATATATGATGTAATAACAGTTGAGGGGCCATTAAATGAAGCATTATCAAATTCAGCTCTCCACTTTTAATTATTGTTTTCAGATGTAAGCTGACTGCAACAAGTATTTAGTTATATAGAGGTTCAAATAACCCAATTATTTATTCAAGAGTAACATGCACAGAAATAATGTTTTGCTATGCAGGTAATTGGAACTTCAGAAGTTTACATGAATGATTTTGAACTTTTTTGTGGCTATTTACTGTTTACTGTGGAATTTTGGGGGAATGAATGATTTCAAAAGATTTGCACTTGAAGTAATATTAAGTCATCCAGAGAAATATAGAACTAGATCTGAATGTGTGATTAGAAGATTGGACAGCAATAATTAAACTGAAGTATCTATCTGTGAAGTAAGTTTGAGTACCTATTGGTATTTTAGTAAAATAAGCACCTTATGGAACCAATAAAAATCAACTTCTCCCAAACAAAATCTTTGGAACTAAGGATATTTGAATTACATTTGCATATAATGAGTTCACTTTCTTGAGGGTCCATGTGAGTTGTATTAGTAGGAAAGATGTAGGAGATCAATTGTAATAGTATAATATTTTGTCACAGCCCTTGAAGTAGCAAGCCATAACCTTGGTAACTGTCTTTTAACCTTGGATTTGGCTATCTGAATTAATAATGTTTCTTTTGGGATTCACAATAACAATCCATTGAGAACAAGAATTGATAATGATTTCTTACCTTTGAACATGATGCCCAATTTATGAAAGAGGGTAATTATAACTATATGATGTTCATGTGTTTCTCTAGTATTAGCAGAAATAATAGTTTAAAAAAACTTGCATTTGATGAGAATACTCTCATCAAATGATATTATTTGATATGAGCATTCCTCTTGCTCTATTGTGTGTGCTATGATGTATTAATGTAATTGTTTTTAACTATTACTAGATTATCAATAGTTTTCACTAAAATAATTTTGATGGAATGAAGCCTGAAATTTTTTGCATTCAGATGCAATATATTTATGCCTTTATCAAAAGTATTAGTTAAGTGAAACTGTTCTGACTGGACAAGAAAGACCAGGTTGTATGCTTTCTTCTCTGTACCTTAATGTTTTTTTTTTAATTGCTTGCATTTAACAATAGCATCTTTGGTATTTGTTAAAAAAATTAGAGTTTCAAAGGATTAATCACAGGTTCTTCACAATATGCAGTGAATATCTAAAAGTATGTCTTCTCAAATACACACTTGTATAAAATGACAATATTAACTGTGAGTTCATCAAATATTTATTCTTCATATATATTAATTTACATATGGATATTAATATTGATGTCAGTTAGCTAGAATATATTTGACATTGACAAGCCCATAAATTTATGGTAATAGAAAGTGGGGTTGGTACTATATGATACTGTGATGTTCATAGATATTTTGTATGGACAAGAATCTGGACAACTGGGGATATATTTTGGGGTAAATCATCTTGCCCTTAGGGTAATATGGATTTGCATATTTTAAGTTGATGATAGAGGAAGGGGGCTAAACTTTTTCCCCATAGATTAGAGAATCCATAACCTACTTTGAAGCAAATGTAAGCAAGAGTGGTCTTCATGTAATTTCAAATGGTATAGGACCCTTAAACACTAAATGAGATTGATTTTTATGAAGATTGTGGCAAGTGGAGTAATCAGGAATTTTATTTTACTAAAGTTAAGAGTACTAGAAATTGAATGTTTATTAATAATAATTTTGTAAAACTAAAGTCATGAAACTACAGTTCTCCATTGTAAATTGCAGAAGCATTGCATGATTGACAAATTCTGTGGAAGAATTAAAAAACAATGGGGTCTGCTATAGGTTATTTTCTTTTGAATCATATCCTTTTCTACTCTAGGCACAAGGCAGAAATTTGGGGGGGGGGGGCAGTCGATTAGATCGACCTTAGTATGCAACTGGTACTTAATTTATCGACCCCGAAAGGGTGAAAGGCAAAGTTGACCTCAGCAGATTTTGCACTCAGAATGGAGCAATGGGTGAAATACTGCGAACCAAGTCGTCCTGTGTGCTAATGATTCTGCCAGCTTGCCGCCTTTTGAATCATATCATGAACACAGTCTTCAGCAGTGCTCCGACACAACTTATATAACATCACTTTCTTTCTGAAACCTTTTTGAGAAGTATGTGGTGTTTGGGTTTGGTATTTTTTAATGATACAATTTGGCAAGCCCTCTGAGAAAGTTGGATACATTTGGTGTTCTGAATGTAGGATAAACATGGGCAGGGTGGGAATTCCAAGTGTTGATGCTCTGGAGATGAAATATTGGGATTTGTTGTCTCTTGTCACTTGGATCAGAAGCTTGATTGCAACATGTACTGATTGATGGTTCTCTTTCTGTCTCATTCTGCCACTTAGGTTTTCCCCAAGGTTTGCTAGTTGCTAATAATTGCTATTAGATTTTTGTTTTTCTCCAATTAGAGGTAAATTTCAATTCATTAAGCATTTTTTTTTTTTTTGCATGTGTCTTTAATCACACTGATCTGCTTGCTTCAGTTTACTTTGCTCAGAGACAGGAATAATTTCTACCAAAAATTGGGTGGTCAAAAACGTTCAGTATTATGTTGTGAGAATACATGAGGCTCAATATGAATCTATGCTTAAATGAAAAATTATTTGTTTGAAAATTTTGTAAAAACAAGCTTAATCTAATTTGTTATAATTTGAAAATCTCTTTGAAGTTACTAAATCTTTTTGCCAAGACAACCAGTAATATTGTGGTTTATTGGCTTCATTAATTGTATTATGTATATAGTGTATCAAATCTTAGTAAATTTTGCCGAGTCTTCATGATAGATTATGAATTTCAAGCACTTTGGTGAACCTTGCATTTTACCTTTTGAACTTCCATTAGTGGAGTTGACAATAATAATGATTGACTTCCTTGTATGAATAATAAGTGTCCAATTTTTGTTGAGAAAGTTACAATTGACTTAATCATCTCTAGTGTATTCATCATTATCATTGTCTTTTCAATGTTTGTATGAATTGGACAAGACTTATTGATGCAATATTCTTTACTTGATACCCTTCCAGTTGTCATCCTTTACTTGTTTTCTTTTTTCAAGTAAGGTATGATCTTCATACATTGAAACTGCTGAGCTACAGGATGTGTTATTTACGGGAGAGGTAACACTATTACTGTTGCCCACAAAATTGATGTGAAAAAGCACAAACAGAAATATTCACACACACACACACACACACACACACAACTAGTTTCTGCACATTTTCTGTCTATTAATTTCCCTCATTATGCTGCTTTAATAAAAGACACTTATCAAAAGTGCCACACACTTGGCTGGAACGTGAAATCATGTGGTTATGAAGCATACTTCGTTGCCACCCAACCATGCCTATTTTTTCAGACATAGAAAGATGAAACTTAAGTAATATTAAGCAGTACCTCTTCTGCTAACTCTACCAACATTTTCATTGACAATTATAAGAAAGATTAAAAGAGACTTATGAAAAACTTAAATGTGCTTACTATTTTTCCTAAGCATTTATAAAAATTAAATTACAAGTCTAATTACCTTCATGAAATTGTAAGCTCTCTTTAGATGCCATTTCTAATACCTACAGTACTCATTGGATTAAAATATATTGGTAGATTGTTTTTTTCTGCTTTCTCTCTTAATCATACTGAAAAATTATACATGTATTACTTAGAACTTTTTTATGCTAACTTTTAACATCCTGTTCAGTTTTGTAATGAATGAACAGAAAATATGTAAAAATAAGTTTGTTTATTCAAATGCGTATAGTATTTTTACTTGCAGTTAGATCATTGTATAAAAATTGGCAGTATTGCAGAAAAAAACTTAGTTTTTAAAAAAAAAATATAAGTAGGCATTTGTGCTAAAAATAATGTTATGCATGTGCGGTTAATTAATTACATGATAATAACGAGATACACTAAAAAAAGGTGATGGAAAGAATGTTAGTAATAAATGCAATTGGTCATTGACATACTAATATCACAACGAAAAAAGAAATTCTCTGACCTTTTTGCATCTTATTCATTATGAAATTTACAGGTAAAGTGTTACACTGATCATAAACAACATACCCAAGAATGCACAAATTTCAACGTGTAGGAACAAAGTTGACAACCCCTTTTTGTTCTGCTTTCAAATTAGTTTGGCAGCTGTACTGATGAAAACTCAGTGGAAAACAATTGAAAAAAATACTCAACAAGCTTTACATCAAGTCCTAAAAGAAGTTTTGGATCAACAATACTTGTGTAAGTTCAGTACCTAATCACTCTTTAGGCAGTATTTAGTTCAAGTCACTTGATGGAAAAATCTGACGAATTGAAGTCAGTGTTAACAGAAGAAATAGATGTATTACTCTAGTTGTAATGCCAAGCCTTATTTGCCATTATTACTTCATTGATTAAATCATCAAGCAAATTGTCAATTAAGGAATGATTAGTGACCATTTTTCAAAGAAAGTTTCAATTTTTTTTAAAAAAGGGGAAAAAAATTGCAAAAATTCAGTAACACTCTGATGTTAATAACAGATATTACAGAATATAAGATAAATGACTACTGAAAGGTTAAAGTTTTCTCTCTTAGAGGAGTCCAATAACTGCCTTTAAAATGGTCCACAAGGTTAGTTCAGTTTGTGTGGTTTCAGGCAGTATAAAACTTGCAGACAGATGTGGTGCCTTATGAGTTTGTATTATACAGTATATTAAGAATACTTTGTCATGGACGTCTTTTGGTTGCTGGAGTAGATACTTAATTTGAATAATAACTATTTATAATTGGTTCTTGGGGTATGTGTAAACCTTTAAAAAGCAATAAAGCAGGTTGAAAACCAAAGTGTGTTTAAGGTGTCTTGAATTATAGTGTGTTTCTCAAGCTGTGGCCATTGTCTGGAAAGTGAACACAGTGCTAACTTGCAGTTCATTATAGTTTTTACACTTATAAAAAGAAGCTATTTCTTTGGAAAGTTAATAATCAAATATCACACAATAAGTATACTGTGAGAAAGAATTATAAATGCCATGACAAGTATTGCTATTTCAAGAGCAATGCTTGTGTTGAAAATTCTGCCCTGCCTTTGATTCAAAATTAGGTTTGCTGACATCATTTCTTGAAAACTTTAACACTATGTGAAGCACCTGCTATAATTTAATGATTGTAAATGAACATATTTGATAAAACTCAAAAATAGGTGGGTGGGGGATAAAACGTGAATGAATTTAGCAAAGGAGTTATTAAGCTAGTTGTTTAGTCTGGTTCTTTTCCTTCTTGGTGAATTTTTTTGTGTTACATGTTTTTGACTATTTTATCATCGTCCTCATTTTAACATCCACTTTTCTATCTAGCATGAGTTGGATTGAGTTTGTTGGAGGCAGATCTTCTACAGCTAGATGTCCTTCCTGTTGTTAATATATTTAGGGAAATGTCTTTATCAAAAGATGATATAATAATATTCATTGTTCTAAAATTGTTTTAGATTCTACAGCTAATAAGAAGGAACAAATAATCTTAAAATCTTCTTCCATGAATCAAATATGTTTGAATTTGTGTCATTGTCCCTCTCATTTCATTCAATTTGGGTAACTTTGCTCTTAACTGAATCCAGTATTTCATTAAGTTGCCAAAACTACATCACAAAGACTAGGCTTTTTTGTCAGAGTCAGAAAATATTTCAGTCCTAATCAAATGCTAATCTTCTATAAAACTGAAATGCAACCCAATTAATAATGCTGCACAAATATCTGAGACTGTTTTGAAGAATCAAATAAGCATGATAAAAACAGGTGTTTGATTTTTGGGAGTTAGATATTTAAGATATGTACTGGAGGTATTGATGTATACAATCTTTACTTCAAAAAGTATTGATGCTAATAAACTGTTGGAATCCTTTGCACTACTTTTGTAATGCAATCTTGAAAACCATGCCATAACACAAAATTTATTTTCCCATTGACTTTCTTGTTATAAAGTGAAATGTGTTCTGATATTTTTTTTGTGGGCAGTGAACCAACAACAAAAAACAAACAATATGGCCATGGATTTGGTAGTTAGAAACTGAAAGAAGCCCATCATATATATGTTTGTGTCTTCTTGTCTTGATGTCACATGATAGTTGTAAATGAATGTCACTATTACACAAGCAGTGACGTTCATTTCCAGTATTCTGCTGAAATTTGTCTGATCATGAAGAAATATTGCCCTTGCCGGAAGGGCATCTGGCCATAGAAAATCAGCTTCAATAAGTTTCATCTGATCCATGCAAGCATGGAAAAGTGCATGTTAAATCAAGGATAGTAATACATGTATATACCGAAAAACATCTCCTAAGAAATTTTAGAATAAATGAAAATCATATCACAATTGGGTATGTTTTTACTACATAAGATGACTAGGTGGTAATAGAATGAAAATCACTGGGAAGATGGACTCTATCTTTTGTCTTATAGGTCATCATCAACACCTGCTCACACCCTACTCACAAGCACATATGTTTACATATGACATGTAGCTACAGACATTACTGTCATGATGATGCTGTTGCTGCCAACTGGTTATTCTAATGTTCGTAGGTTGGTGGTGGTATTGGTGAGTGATCATATTGTATTTATTGTTGTTGCTGTTTAAGCTGATTTTCATTGACCTTAGATTAAAGACATTTTATTCAACTTTTTATTTTACACCACAATACCACATTATCTGCTGTCATCTATTATTTTAAATAGTATTGCTTTTCTTGTCCATACTATTGTTGCTGGTGTTGGTCATTAAGGAGTTGGTGCATTGATATATAATGAAGTTTACTAGCACGCACACGCGCGCATGCAATCATGATTATTGTTTTACAAATTGTTAAATTTGATCTATGAGGATGCTCGTGAGATAAGTTATCTGACAGAGGAAATCAGCTGCACCATTTGGAGCCATTTTATAGGGCAGTTGAAGCTAATTCTTAATTGCTCTTCTCTATCTATATTGATCATAAAAGCATGGGTGTTCTCCTAATTTCAGTATTTGAGTATATTTACATGTTTTTCTGGGCACCAATCTTTCAACCAAGATATTTCAATGAAGTTGAATGAGGTGTGTATCTAAGTTGCAGTAGAATTTACACTGATCTTTGTCAGTCATCCAGCATTTTAACTATATACTTTTAGCTATTAAAACTTTCTATATAATATAATTATTAATTAGCAAAATACAATTTTTTGTGCTATTTTCTTTTAATAATAACACTATTCACTATGATATAATTGCAATTATATCTATATAATTGTAATAAAGTAAAATTGATTTACACTGTTATGTCCTAATGAATTTTTTGTGACACCTGCTTTTTGTTTGTTCTTTGTTTTCTCTTCATTCAGTTATTCAGTCTGTTGTTCATGGTTTAGTATTTAGATAATTCCATTTTTAATTTCTTTTGTTCTGTTGCTTCATTTTAGCCAATAGAATGTCAGAATGTTGGAAGCATCAACAGTTCATATCCTGGCAATGTATGTAACAATTTGTTTCATTGACTTGAAGCGAACATATTTTCATTGGTAAGAATATGAGGCCTGAGTAAATTTTCTCTTGAAGTAAATTCTCAGTACTTAGATATTTCCAAGCCAAGCAATTTACTCTGTGTGCCACTTGCTGGTGAGTTCAGTAACGCAAAGCAATCTATTTATGTATGCATATATATATGTGTGTGTGTGTGTGTGTGTGCATTCATTTAAATTAAGTTGAAATTGTGTTGTTTAATCCCATATCAGCTCTGATTAAATAGATCAATGACGAAACCTTTGATCATCTCATCTTGAACCTTTTTTGATACCAACCTGTCTGAGACGGTACTTTGTTTTTTGACATAAATTCCCAGTTTTAAAGTGATCTAAATTAAAACTTTACATCAGAATTCCATGTTAATTTGTTTCAAACTGTTATGCATTTTAAATGGTACAAATGGAATTTTGAAAAATTAGTCTTTTATCTTTTCAGCATGAAATGTTTGAAAGAATAGCAATTGCATGCATGTGCGTGCAATCATAGTGGTATATGTGGATGAATAAAATGATAAAAATAGAGAGATGATGTGTAAACATAAGTACAAATAACTTTCAGCTTTATCAAACTTTGCAGATATGAACCCTCACATTTAGTTGATTCTGTTTCTTTGTTCCATGACTTCAAGGGTATTATCAACTTTGAAATGATCTATATGTATCTATTTAACATGATTTATAAAGTCAACAATTAAATTTGTTGAGCATTAATCTAGAATGTTGGTCTCTTCTGTTTATTTTTGGTTTTTCATGTGGGCTGTGTTGAATTTATTTTAAAAATGCGTATAGATGTTGCCTTCATACAATCATAAATTAATACTCAACAAATTCAATTGAATTCTTTAAAATTGTTCCTATCCGTAGCAGTCATTTAATCTGAAGTTAAATTCTTTGTTTGGTTATGAATTTATTTTAGAGTCATTTAATTCTTTTTGCAAGATTGTCTGCCAACACGTTTTTATTCCCTTGTGTGTTGAACAAGTAAAAGTAATATGTGCCTTATAAAATGGAAATTGATAAAAGAAATCAAATTGAATTCTAAACAATTTTCTCAAAATATATATTTCATAAAATTCCATAAACATCTTGAAAAATTAACATACTTGACAAAATATAACTGTATTTGGAAAGAAACCTTTTTGTAAGTGAAGAAATGCAGAAACATTGTTTTGAAATATAGAGAAATAATATTTAAGAAATATCTTTTAAAACCAAAGCTTATTGGAAATACATATTCTTATGTTTGTTCCATAGATTGTTTGACTTTTTTTTCCTGCTTTATTTTAAAAAAATTGAAGAATGCTTTGTATCCATATCCTTTTCCAGCTCTTGGAGATTAGAGAACTGATGTTCAGTTTCACTTTCTCTCAAGAGAATGCCTACAAGAAGGGTGTTGCTAGAGTGCAAGACCTAAATTTCTTTGGGAGATCAGATATGTTGCTGTTAAACCCTAGGTCAGCATTAACTGAGCACATCTATGATGAAAGTGTTGCAGCCATATGACCACCTTGTTTTTATTCATGTATCAAGGATTACATTATCCAATATTTTGTTCCTTTTTAAGATTGTATAGTGTGTTTTGATGGATATTCAATTGCTATTTTTAGGAAGTCAGACAACTAAGTAGAGGGTTGTTCATGTAGTATGTGTTATTCATGAGTAATTTGGTGTTAACTCTTGATTTTGTAGAATTTATTAAAAACGCTTTGAATTTGGTTGAGTTTAACTTGTCTAAAAATGGTTTTCTAACAGTTTTTCTTTTTAGAATTTGGTTATTGAGAACAGATTTGTTTTAATCCTTTCATCTATTAACATATTTCTAAAATACATACCCTATGTGTTTCAGTCAAATTATAAAATGATTAAGAACTTAGATTGGTTTCATAAACAATTATAGCTTTTTGTTTGTCAATATATGAATATGGTATTTGGAACACAACTTATTAATAAAAGCTCCTTATGTAAATCTTGCATGGAATTTTTGCCCCCAAACTACTCTAAATTACAAGTATGTGCAGAGAAATGTAAAATTATGTTAAAATTTTGTTCAGATGCCAAATATAAACAGAGTTGTCATATAGAAGAATGTAGATTTTCAATTGAACTTGAGTACATATAAAACAGGTGTTATAAAAACAAATGAGCTCAAAATATTGGAATTTATCAGAATTATACAAATTTAAATAAAATTTTGGGCACTCTCTGCCAGGTTGGTAATAAAGTGGTTAAATTGTAGGAAAGTGATAATTTCCTATAACCTATATTTTAATTGATATTGTACTTCCTTTTTATCTTAACTTTAATTCTGTTTTTCATTAATTTAGTTATAATGCACAGAAAAGTTAATATTGACTGAATGTTATAATTCTTGTTCAAATCATGAAGGATGAAGGAAGTGTGGCTTAGTGGTTAGGGTATTTGTCCCTTGGTTGTAAGGTCATAAGTTCAGTATTCAGTGGTATATTGTGTCCATGAGCAGTGGCAAAAATGAGTTGTACCTGTAATTCAAAAGGCTAGCCCTGTCACATTCTGTCATGCTGAATCTCCCTGAGAACTATGTGAAGAGTACATGTACCTGTAGCATGCTCAGTCATTTGCATGTTAATTTCATGATCAGGCTGTTCTGTTGATTGGACCAACTGGAACACTCATTGTTGTAGCTGATGGACTGCCAGATTGAGATTGATTGACGGATGAATATTTTTGTTTGTTGCTATGGAATAAACTTGTGTTGCATTTTCAATATTTAAGAAAGATCTTTCCATGCTGAAATTTCTTCAGTAATGAAGATGATATATACAACTGAATTTCTCAGAAAAGACATGATTGTCATCATTTTCTGTTCCATACCAATTTGTGGACTTAAGGCTTTCTGCTTATGCAAGAAATCAGATTGAATTATAAGCTATAGTTTTTCTCTCTCTCTTTTTAAAATTTAATGATTTAGAAGAAAAAGCCTTTTCTGGGACTTCAGACTAAAGACTCATGTTTGCAGCAGAATAGGCAGTGCTAGGTGATGTTTAACCAAGCAATGGATTAAATCAACTACCAAATTATGGGAATAGTGTCTGATGACTCCTACACAGTTTTTGCTGACCAAATTTCACTCACAAGACTTTGGTCAAAAAAAGCCCATTTGTCCAAGACACAGCACAGTAAGATTGAACCCACTACTATGTAATGGACTTAAATACACAACCATACCTGCCATGGTTGGAATGAAATTTGAAGATTCTTTAATGATTAAATACAAGAAATAATATATTTGTTTCCATGGAAACTGGCATGCATTTTTGAACCAGGACACACCAATCTTATCAACAAGTTTGTCAATTGTTTGTTGACAGTGCTCCAAGCACAGTTCATGAATTTTCATGATGTTTTCCTTCGTTCGGGAGGTCAACGGTTGATTGGTTTTCAAGCGACAAGTGACCATTCCTAAAGTGTGAAAACCACTTGTAAACTTGTTTTTTGCTCATGGCAGCATCCTTGTAAGCTGTTTGAAGCATGACCTACTGTTTTCTACAGTAGAAAACCAAATTCCACGAAAGCATGCTGTTCCTTTGTTTCAGCTGTCGCAAAAATTGATGAACACGAGAGAAGCAGTGCAAAACAAAGATGCACCATGTGGTAGTATGACCTCATTTGATGCCACCAGTTGGCAGGCTGGTGCCTGAGGGTCACAACAAGTGGCTTCTAGCAGTGGAGGCTTGAATTACAACAGGCTTGTCCCACAGAATGTTTCTGGTTACTTTTGGGTACCTCATATTTATGTAGATATATAAATTCATAATCTTCGAAGTCATTAAATTTTGCTTATTTAAAATCAATAATTAACATGTTCATCACTTTTAAGCTTGTTTTTCTATATTTGCATGGGTTGGATGGATCTTCTCCAGCACATTTTGTCACTTGTTATGATCATCTCCAACATGAGGTTTAGTCTTTTCAGAGTCACCTTCATCATTTCTTTTTCATATTTTCGTTGGTGGTCCTCTTCTGTGGTTTCTATTTAGATCTCTTAGCATGTTTTTTTTTAACCCAGCTGTCTTCCTCATATACATCACATGCTCATACCAATGTAGTCTATTTTGCTTACTACTTTTGATTCCTCATATATTTAATTTTTTTCTCAGATTATTAGTACTCTGTTGTTCTCGCACACTATATGTCTAAGGAGAATGTTTGCCTCATTTCTTTCAAACTTTCACATATCCTCTGCATTCGCTGCCTATATTTTGCTGCCATGCATTATACTTCAAACACAAATGTCATACAATCTATCTTTCACTTGTAAAGAGGATATTTTATTGCTAGCAGAAGTTCTATTTCCTCAAACTTTTTGCACTCATTCTCACACTTGATGCTATGCTTTTGAAACACCAACTTACTGTTAATTAGGCTTTTCAACTATTTTAATTTATTTCATGGGTTCTCTTACTGCTCATGTGCATCTGCTAAAGACAGTCTTAATTTTCTTCCCTGACCCCAGTGCACTTCTTGTGTGCTCATATATTTGATATTTGATTTACAGTATTTAATTCCTACTTACTCCTTTTCTAGATATAGTGGCTTATTCTTAGCTAAGAAATTTTCTCACTAAGGAAAGGGCCTCAGTGTTATCTCATCCTCTCATAAGACCAAACTGCATCTGAATTTTTCTGCTTGAACTCTGTCACTTTCATAACTTTGTCCACCAGTTTCATCCCTCTGTTGTGGCTTTTAATTTACATTTATTTTCATATTCTGTTCAAAATAAAATTGCAGCAATACTATTTGACCTTAAATACACAGTTTAAAATAATTTTGAAATTAAAAATGTTCTTTCTTGCACACTATATGCAAAATTTAAGTAGATTGTTTCTTTAAGAATGTCAAAACTCTCCATACAGTATTCAAATTTTACAAATTGGTTTTTACTGACAAAAGTATTTTCCTTGTATTCTTGGTTTTTTAAATATTTTCTTTATAGTTTGTGAAGGTATGTAACTTAGTGGTTAGGGTGTTGGGTTCATTGGTACTTCATGTTGCTCCATTATACTTAACTGAAAATGAGTGTCAATGGCACATGGGGGTTAACTCTATTACAGATTGGTATCCCATTCAGGGAGGAGCCTTGTGCATTCAGTCTAAATACCTTGAAGATCTGGATAAGCACCTGCTTTAGCCTGTAGACTCGAGACAGACTTCATTCATTTGTCTGAATAAACTACAGCTTATCTACTACTTAAAAGCTCCAGAAATTTATAATTGGTCTAAATAGAAAATTTAGTAAATAAAACCACAAAGGGAGTTTCATGGTTTGAATTTTGTGGATGGCAAGGCATGAAATGATAAAAAACAAAAAGAATTTTTTTTAGGTTAGTAAGTTATTTTGTTAGTATGTAGGTTTCAGTAAGTATGTGGAATTGGTGAATCAGATTTATCATCATCACTGGTGGAGATATTCAATTTTTCTTGATTGGTAGTTATCTGAAATAAAGTCCTTTATAAGATTCAGAATTAAATTTATCAGACACAAATGACACACTCAGACGCTCTTCACTATTTATTTCTTACTTATTCATGTGAGAGGGAAATGGGAGTTGTGATAGTCATGTCTTTTTCAGGAGTGCAGCATAAATGAAGTGATCACATATCAAAATTGAAACCAGATTGTAATTCTTACTTTAAGATATGTTCTGTCCTTGAAAATTGTTATTTACATGCTGATTTGTAATTTAACTTAATTGGTGATACTCAATATAAAACTTTATATATATCTGTGTGTACATTGAATTGCTGTATGTGTCATAAAGAGAGTCATCTGGTAAAATAACTGATTTTTCTTTATTTTTTTCAGAGTAGAATAAATGTTTCCGAGCTATCGTGACTTGATAATACTGTGGCAATGTGAAAATCATAATGAAATTGCATGTAAGCAATCATTCCAATTTTTAAATAAGTGTGCAATATTGCTTTTAACTAGCTTATTTCTCTCCTTAGTTGATTGTATTAGTCTGCCTCCCCCAGGTTTGTTTTGCTATTTTACTTCACATGTATTTCAGTTTATTAATAATTTCTACTCTGATGCCTACCTTTGGCCTTTAGCAATTCAGATTTCCTTATTCAGTATTTAGACTCTCAGGTCATCCTGCTTCACCTTCATTTTCTTATAAGTGGTTCCTCAGTGTATCAACGGGTTTTAGTTTAAAAGACCTAAAACTTAGAGCATGTTTTCTTCATAATATAAGTGAGATTTAGTTCTGATGAAATGAATTTTCTACTGTATTCCTCTGCAATATATATCTATTTAAACAAAGCTTATTGGGTGCAACACAGCACTCACTACTATTATTTCTTTTACTGTTTCTCTTTCCTCTCTCTTTCTCATAATCATTCACCTATACCACCTCATCTATCATACTCATGATACGCATCTAATAGATTACTCAGCATGTTCTTTTTAATTAGCAAAATTCTTCTACTTTTACTGTTATATAGAACCACACTTAACATTATACATATATCAGGAGATAGAATTCTTTTGTTATTATTTGTAAAATGTCAGCGAAGTACTGGACAATTGGCTTATATTATGTTCTGAGTTCAAATTCTGCCAAGGCTGACTTTGTCCTTTATATTTCTGGGATTGCTAAAATAGTAACTGTGATTTACTGTGTTGTTTTCCAAAATGTTTCCTTGTGTTTGTCAGAAATCATTAGTAAAAGTAGTTGAGCTGTGGAGTAGCAGAAATGGTACAATGCTACATAAAAACACTTTATACTTTTTAGTTACATCCTTTTACATGCTGTCTTCAAATGTTGCCATGGTTGATGCCTTTCATCCTTCTGGCTTGATAAAATAAGTACCACAATAGCTGGGGCATTAATTCAGTCAGCTGTATCCATTCTCTACAAATTTGCAGCCTTGTGCCAATATCAGAAAGTCTTATTAGGTGGCATGACAAGGTAGAATAACCAGACTAAATATGCTGTACACTATTTTGTTTTATTTCTCTATGGTCCAAGTTCAAATCCCAACAAGGTTGATTTTTAACCACAATAAACATTTGTTACTATGTTATATATTAAGTTTCCTTCTTGTAGTAAATTATTCAGGAGAACCTTTTCTGATGTGTGACTGACTGCTACAAGCTACTGGCATGCTGAATATTTTTTTTATCTATCTTAATATGGTCAGTAGGTGTGAGTTTAAAAAGTACTAGATAGTCAATAAGGTTGTTAGTTAAAAAAATCTGTGTCCTTCTTAACTTAGTATTGAAATTTTTCAGGTTGATAAGACTGAAATGCTTTCATAAATCAAAGTAGCATCCCATCTGACCTGGTATTTTTCAGGTTATAAGTTGTTGGTGTGGTTTTTACTAATAGCCTATCATTCGAGCGTCTTTTGAACTCTTTCAGCTGATTTCCATTTCTCCAATTAACACCCTGTTTTTGTTTTTCTCAAAACCTTCCACTAGTTTTTAATCATTGTTTCATACAACTGTGATGGTTATGTCATTTAGAGGTGGGAACGATTTTGCTATATTCTACTTATTTTTGTTTATTTCCTTTGTGTGTGTTGTCTCCAACAGTTTACCATGTGTTTACTCTCTATGCCCTAATTTTTGCAAAAAGATAAGGTGGGACTATGAGTGTGGCTGGGGAAAGTGTCTCTTGTTGGTCATTAGGACTTATGTCTCCATACAGACTCCTCCCAACCAGATACCATATTTCATTACTTACCTGTAGAGAGGCAAAGGTGAACATCACTGAATGTCCCTCCCATTTATTGTGGTAGATGTTTGTGGGTAGGAGTGTGTGTAAGGGGGGATGCACCAACTTGGCTTGTTATCATGCCACCTCCTTGGTCATGAAGATCAGATACACTCATGCTTACCCAGTTAATGGAAACTATATTTCAATTTTAGGGCCAATTGAAAACCTTCTTCATTTTTGAAGCAGAGATAAATTATCTTTGTCCTGATCTGTCTTTTGATAAATCTCCTTGGTCAAGAATTCTTGCTTTAGCATCCAGCTGCTGACAGGTTTTATCTTCTGGCTAATATTTAGCGCTTCTCTTTGTCTAGTAATATTAGTAAAAGAATTAAAGTGACCAGATGTCAGAATTGCTAGCAAAATGCTTAGTGGCATTTTGTCCATCTTTACATTCTGAGTTCAAATTCTGCCAAGGTCAACTTCACTATTCATTCTTTCAGAGTTGATAAAATAAGTACCAGTTGAGCACTGGAGTTGATGTAATCAACTTATATACTTCCTTCCCCAAACTTCTTGATCTTGTGCCAAAATTTGAAACTAATAATAGTAAAAGAATTGTTAACTTTATTATAATTTTGGTTAATGTTATTTGTAGTTATTGTGGAATATCTGCTTGTAGAATCGTCTTTTATTTCTGTTTAAATAGTTTTTGTTTCTTTTGTTGAAATTTTGGGAACATATCTTGTTTGGTCACCATGTCTAATTTTTTGAAGTCCTCTACTGCTTTCTCTTTATAAACCTCTTAGTTCTGTTAGAAATTAGAGATTTTGTTGAAATGCAGTTAGTCTAGTTTAGAATTTGCATGAATCTAGAGGAAATTTGTCGATACAATATACTGTTCATTGGTGTACATTGTGAATGTGGTTTTTACTTCTTGATTTTTACCTGTTGTCATGTCACTTTCACCTGCCTAGGCAAGTTGAATACAGTTAAAATGATTTTGCCAAGGTGCTTATACATAGGTGCTTATATACCTTTTGCAAAGGTTCTTTTATATATATATATATATATATATATATATATATATATATATATGCATTTATATATATATATGCATTTATATGTATACACACATAAGCATGCACTTGTACATGTATATATAGAGAGGAAGAGAGAGACAACGATCCACCTAAAAAATTTTTATTTATAAATCATGAAATTATTTACCTTCCTGAAACACGGTTGATTATTTCTCTATGTACTTGTATTTAGGTCTGTGTTTAATGTTCATTATTACAAGTCTGTGTATACACTTAAACTATATGTATGTATGTGTGAGTGTATGTATACATGCATATGTGTGTGTGGTGTGCATATGTATATATGTGCATTCACATGTACATATGTGCAGGAAGATGTATGTAGCTGCTAGAATAAGAATAGCCTGGGCAAAGTTCAGAGAACTCCTACCTCTGCTGGTGACAAAGGGCCTCTTGCTCAGAGTAAAAGGTAGACTATATGACACGTGTGCGAACAGCCATGCTGCATGGCAGTGAAACATGGGCCGTGACTGCTGAGGACATGCATAAGCTTGCAAGGAAAGAAGTTAGTATGCTCTGCTGGATGTGTAATGCCAGTGTGCATACATGACAGAGTGTAAGCACCCTGAGAGAAAAGTTGGATATAAGAAGCATCAGATGTGGTGTGCAAGAGAGACAACTACGCTGGTATAGTCATGTGTTGCGAATGGATGAGGACAGCTGTGTGAAAAAGTGTCACACCCTAGCAGTTAAGGGAACCTGTGGAAGAGATAGACCCAAGAAGACCTGGGATGAGGTAGTGAAGCATGACCTTTGAACGTTGGACCTCATGGAGGCGATGACAAATGACTGAGACCTTTGGAGATATGCTTGAGAAGACCCAGCAAGCCAAGTGAAACCATAACCATGGTCTATGCCAGTGCAGCATAACCAGCCCATTTAAGAGTATTCTTCAACTAATAAACTGCACTTGCAAAGACCTGTCGAGTCAAGTGAAGTCATTGTCGTGGCCGATGACAGTACTGCCTGATTTGCACCCGTGCCAGTGGAATGTAAAAAGCACCATTCGAGCGTGGTTGATCCCAGTGTCAGCTGACTGGTCCCATGTCAGTAGCATGTAAAAAAAAGTACCATTTGAGCTTGTTTGTTGCCGGTGCCCCCTGACTGGCTCCTGTGCCGGTGGCATGTAAAAAGCACCATTCAAGCATTGTTGATGCCAGTACTGTCTGACTGTACCTCGTGTGGCATGTAAAAAGCACCCACTACACTCTCGGAGTGGTTGGCATTAGGAAGGGCATTCAGCTGTAGAAACCTCGCCAGATCAGATTAGAGCCTCGTGCAGCCTTCTGGCTTGCCAGCCCTCAGTCAAACCATTCAACCCATGTCAGCATCGAAAGCGGACGTTAAACGATGATAATGATATGTATAGGGAGAGAAAGAGAGACTCATCTAAAAAAAAAAAAATTCATTCATAAATGAAGTCATTAACCTTCCTGTTGAAACAAACAATTGTTTTGTATATACTTATGTGTAAATCTGTGTACAGCATTCATTACTATATATTATTTCTTTACTACCCACAAGGGGCTACACACAGAGGGGACAAACAAGGACAGACAAACGGATTAAATCAATTATATCGACCCCAGTGCGTAACTGGTACTTATTTAATCGACCCCGAAAGGATGAAAGGCAAAGTCGACCTCGGCGGAATTTGAACTCAGAACGTAGCAGGCAGACGAAATACCGCTAAGCATTTTGCCCGGTGTGCTAACGGTTCTGCCAGCTCGCCGCCATTCATTACTATGTATATTTGTTTATACTTGTACATCTCTGTTCTTATTATCTAAGTTTTGTGTGTGTACGTACATGCGCATGCACTTGCATGATTAGGATTGACATTTGTGTGTTCAAATATGTGTGCACTTGTGTTTGTATTTATGTGCTCATTTTATGAATAATGTCTTTGTGTTAGTGCTGAATGTATGTTTGTGTGTGTTTGTATTGCTAATGTGTTATTTTCTCTTGTCATTCAGATATGTTGTTAGAAATTTGTAATGTGTTGGTAAAATGATGAATAAAATTCTTCAATTTTGAAACTTGGGGCCAGATCCACATGAAATTTTTTTATGCACAAGAGCTTATTCTTAAGCCTACATTGGTTGAAACACTTTACTGTAGCATGATGTAGTCTTAAAACAAGGGGCACACATATAAACAGTATTTGAATTATCGTATTATATAGATTTTAATTCTCATATATAGATTTAATTGTTATATTTTGGAAGATTGAATTCTTTTCTAGGTATCTGCGAATTTGAATCTAGCCTCACAATAATATATTCACTGAGGATATTTGAGATATTTGTAATTAATAGATGATGGTGATTGATGACTTGGTTTGAATCTCCTTGAAATGGCAAATTTTAATCCATTTTGTAATTATATTTCTAACTAAAATATATACATTATGTATTTCAATTAAATATTAATATAATTGTGAATTTAGACTGGTTTCGTAAACTACTCAACCTTTTTTTACATATCAACATATTGTGATTTTTGGAACACAATTTAACGAAAGGTTCTTGAATCTGTTGCATAATTTTTGTCTCAAAGCGACTCAGATTACAAGTAAATTTAACTAAATATAAAATTATTTCCATTTTGTTTAAACATCACCATAGCAATTGAGTTATTAGCTAATGTTCAGTGGAGCATGCAACAAAATTTTAAAATAGAAAAGTTATGCACATTACTGTATTGTCAGTTGAACTTAAATACATATAAGACATGGGTAGTAATAAAGGGAAAAAATAGAATGAAACACTGGAATTTATCTTTAAAGCAAACTAGAAAATACACTTAGCAGTAACTGAATGAAATAAAATCACACATATGTAAATATACAGAAACATAATAATGTTCACAATACAGATTGATCAAAATTTGTCACCCACCTTGCAAGTAAATTAAAATTATGAATAGTTAAAAAAGAATATTTATAAAATCAAGTACACACGTGCACACACACTCTCTCTACTTTTATCATGGAAACTTGTAAAGCATCCCACTCTACATAATGTAACCTTGCAGAATGCACATGGGAAAGTTGTTTTAACTGCTGGTCTACTTGGAGCATTCATTGAAAACATTTGCAGCTCTACCTTTTGTAACCCTTGATTTTTCTGTAATTTATGAAGATTGATTGAATTCGGTGGGATATTCCTCTGGTAGGTTTTAGTTTTTCTCTCAGTAGTTATTATTTTGGATGCAAAATCAGCCCTCAACTGTGTTGCTACATGTGCTTGGAATTGCATTGCTTTCGAGCTCTCCCGATATGGTATATAGTATAAATGCATTAACAATACTCATATTTACTATATACCAAACCCTATATCTCTACCATTTATTACCCAGGTGGTAGATTCTGCTGATCTAAACCACCCGTGTACTTATTAAATCGAGGTTCACAAATGGGATGCCATTTTCATCCACTTAGTTGCATACAGGTAGATAGAAAATTGATGTGCCTTTTATCACTATGTAGTTGCTAGCAAATTTCCGTTCTGCTGTTGGATTATTTCGCCTCTTTTTTTTTTTAAATTTTGCTTTTTTATATCCAATGATATCCCTTCCCTACATGCAACTACTGTAGCACATGTTTATGTTGCCATAGCTTCTAAATCCACTGCAAGTTTGACCGATCTGAAGAAATACTATATGGCCCTGGTTATAGTGTGGGAGTGAGAAATTTCAGACCACATTGATCCCTAGGCTATGCTGGCTTACATCATTGTCCCCTTTTCCCTATATAAAAAATTGAACCCATAGCAGTACCCAGTATTTACATCTCTCACATGTAAATATTGGCTCAGTTTCACAAATCGTATTTGGGTCATAATACTCTTTTACTCGTTTCAATCATTTGACTGTGGCCATGCTGGAGCACTGCCTTTAGTAGAGCAAATTGACCCCAAGACTTATTCTTTGTAAGCTTAGTACTTATTCTGTCGGTCACTTTGCCGAATTGCTAAGTTATGGGGACGTAAAGTGATGTTGGGGAGACAAACATAGACACACAACCATACGCACGCACGCATGCACACACACACACACACATATATATAGATGACCGGCTTCTTTCAGTTTCCGTCTACGAAATCCACTCGCAAGGCTTTGGTCAGCCCGAGGCTATAGTAGAAGACGCTTGCCCAAAGTGCCTCACAGTGGGACTGAACTCGGAACCATGTGGTTGGTAAGCAAGCTACTTACCACAGCCACTCCTACGCCTATAGCTACTTACCACACAGCCACTCTTACGCCTATACTGGAAACATACTGATTGCCAAAGGGTTCCTGATTGCTCCAGTAATTTGTAATTCTGGTTAACTGTCTTATACTCATAATAATATTT
Organism: Octopus bimaculoides; assembly: GCF_046866305.1. Lineage (NCBI taxonomy): Eukaryota > Metazoa > Mollusca > Cephalopoda > Octopoda > Octopodidae > Octopus > Octopus bimaculoides. Next base: position 84,574,849 of record NC_142931.1, on the reverse strand, counting down.
ATGGCAAAAAAGTGTCCGTATTTCATCTACCTTTTTTCCAGCTTGTTTACATTCTGCGTAACGGTTTGTTTCCGCAGTGATTGCTTCAAACAAGCATGCTGGAAAAAATAAAAAAATAAAAAGTCTAATGGTTTCGCTTCCTGAGAAAGACTATGGGAAGACCCTGTCTCCTCAGAAAAATTGTTAATAAAAACTTTTTAAACTTTGTACTCCATTCTGGTGTAAAATCATCCTCACTGTTTATGTCACTGGTTTCAGTTTCTTCAGAATCGCTGCTTTCGGTTTCGGATACAGAAATATCCGATTCATTTTTGTCCACCACATACTTTTGCTCCTCATTCGTTCTTTTCCTCAATATCTCCATATCTTCCGTCTGTTGAAAAGCCTTCAAATTTGGAATCACTGCTTGATAACATGAAACTCCTCTCCATTTTCAAAGTTGAAAGAAATTAATGCTGAAAAAAATGTAGAAAAAAAATCTTCCAAAACTCACTGAGTTCAAATATCACGCCAAACAATGTTGGATACAATAACTCAACTGTTTGCAAAGTGAAATCACGTGTTTTAACGAATGTACTAATGAGATTTAGGTTCAAATTTACATTTAAATAACAATGGGTACTCTTGGCCGGCTATGGCCGGGTTGGTCTAATGAACCAAAATATTTTCAGCTGGCTATGGCCGGGTTAGTAACAAAAGGGTTAACGCACAACAGAACAGGTGTACCATAAAGGTGAAATAAACTGAAATACTGGAATACACCTAAATCCACTTCAAGTTTGACCGAACTAAAAAAATCGGTCAAAAATTAATATACAGCCCTGGTTATGGTATGGAAGTGATAAATTCCAGACCACATCGTACCCTAGGCCATGCTGACTAACATTATTTTCCCTGTATAAAAACTAAATCCACAGCAGTACCCAGTATTTGCTTCACAAATTTTCCAAACTTTGATCCCCCATTTCGTGGGCTTTCTGGCATATACTGTTTGTTTACATTCTGCGTAACAGTTTGTTTCTGCAGTGATCACTTCAAACAAGCATACTGAAAAAAATAAAAGTCTAACGGTTTTGTTTCCTAAGAAAGACATCTCCTCAGAAAAATTGCTAATAAAAAAACATTTAAAATTTTTTACTTCATTCCGATGTAAAATTGTCTTTGCTGTTGCTATTGCCACTTTCAGTTTCTTCAGAATCGTTGCTTTCGGTTTTGGATACAGAAATATCCTGTTAATTCTTGTACACCACATGCTTTTGTACCTCATTCATTCTTTTTTTCGATATCTCCATATTTTCCGTTGAAAAACCTTTAAATTCAGAATCACTGCTTGATAGCATGAAACTCCTATCCAATTTCAAAATTGAAAAAGAAATCGACACCGAAAAAATGTAAAAAGAAATCTCCCAAAATTCACTGAGTTCAGATATCACGTCAAGCAATGTTGGATACTATAACTCAACTATTTACAAAGTGAAATCACGTATTTTCACAAATGTACTAATGAGATTTGTGCTTAAATTCACATTTAAATAACAATGGGTACTCTTGGCTGGCTATAGCCGGGTTGGTCTTATGAACCAAAAAGTTTTTGGGCCAGCTACGGCTGGGTTAGTATTGAAAGGGTTAAAGAAAAAATCATACTGTTTTAAAGATTTCTATCAATGTCTTTTTCTTCATTATGAAACCACAAAATGATGATTTAGGGAGGAATATAGTTACTGTAGCTAACCTTAGTATTTCACTTAAGTATTTTTTCAAACTCAAGTAGAATGAAAGGTGAAGTTGACAACAGTGGGATTTGAATTTGGAATATAAAGAGATGTGACTAAATAGTATACAAATTTTTTTCCCAACATTCTTAGTATTATGTTATATAATAATTATGATTTTTTATGTTGCCCTGAGGTAACAGAAATGTAATAAAGAATATTGTCAATTGAATTCTCACTTGCACATGTCTAGTTTTTATTTTCTTGTCTTTTGTGGGTTGTGAGCTGAAAGTTTACCTTTGAATATAGTGGTGTGAAACTAGATATTAAAAATCATTTAGCCTAGTGGTCTGTCATTTCTAACAATTTTATGATTGGGTGTGAAACCTGGAAACCTGAGTGATAAAAGAATTATTTTAACAACATACAAGAAAGGATTGACTGAATCAAACACTGTTATCACATTAACATTTACTTATTGGATATGGTAGGTTAATAGAACTTTATAGTATTTAGTTACATCACTTTACATTCTGAGTTCCAATGACACTGGAATCAATTTTGTCTTTCTTTCAGATTCATTAAATAAGTGCCAGCAAAGTACTAGATTGATTTAATTGAATGTTACTGTCCTCCAAATTGGTGACCTTGTACTCTTGTTAAAAATAGATACTTATTTTATTGGCTCCACCTTAAGAATGTATTAAATATAGCCAACTTACTTGGAAGTTTAACTGAAATCTGAACATCATCATCATCATCATCGTCGTCGTTTAACGTCCGCTTTCCATGCTAGCATGGATTGGACGATTTGACTGAGGACTGGTGAAACCGGATGGCATCACCAGGCTCCAATCCAATTTGGCAGAGTTTCTACAGCTGGATGCCCTTCCTAACGCCAACCACTCAGAGAGTGTAGTGGGTGCTTTTACGTGTCACCCGCACGAAAACAGCCACGCTCGAAATGGTGTCTTTTATGTGCCACCTGCACAAGAGCCAGTCCAGGGGCACGGGCAACGATCTCGCTCGAAAATCCCACAAAGGCCAGTCAGGTGGTATATATATGTGTGTGTGTGTATATATATATATATATGTCTGTACGTATCGTCGTCGTCATTTAACGTCCGCTTTCCATGCTAGCATGGGTTGGACGATTTGACTGAGGACTGGTGAAACCAGATGGCTACACCAGGCTCCAATCTAATTTGGCAGTGTTTCTACAGCTGGATGAGCTGGATGCTCTTCCTAACGCCAACCACTCAGAGAGTGTAGTGGGTGCTTTTACGTGTCACCCGCACGAAGGCCAGTCAGGCGGTACTGGCAACGGCCATGCTCATCTCGCTCGAGAAACCTCATGTGTCACCCGCACAAGAACCAGCCCAGGGGCACCAGCAACGATCCAGCTCGAAAATCCCACAACAACCCCACACAAGAGCCAGTTCAGGGGCACCGGCAACGATCTCGCTCGAAGAAATTTCATGTGTCACCAGCACAAGAGCCAGTCCAGGGCAACGATCTCGCTCGAAAAACCACATGTGTCACCCGCACAAGAGCCAGCCCAGGGGCACCGGCAACGATCCCGCTTGGAAGATTTCATGTGTCGCCTGCATATGAGCCAATCCAGGGGCACTAGCAATGATCCCGCTCGAAAGACTTCATGTGTTGCCCGCACATGAGCCAGTCCAGGGGCACTGGCAACGATCCCGTCCCGCTCAAAACATTTCATGTGTCACCCGCACAAGAGCCAGCCCAGGGGCACCGGCAACGATCCCGCCTGAAAAATTCCATGTGTCGCCCGCACACGAGCCAGCCCAGGGGCACCGGCAACGATCTCGCTCGAAAAACCTCAAAATATTTAGTATGCTTGTCTATCATCTATGGCTTTGGGAGTTGGGTGGAAACTGCATTAATCTTACCCTCTCTTATTTGTTAGTCTTGTGGTCAATACTAATTATAGTTTATGGATCCAGCATTTCATTTGAGAAAATCACTTACGTTTTACTGCTTTCTAAGCTTTACTGCATACCGGTTATACTGACATTGTGTAGCTTCAGGTTAGCTTGGATCAGATAACCTATGACATATAGGTAATTGTTTCACCAACAAGATCTTTTCTTCCAGATATACACATACCTCCAATTATCCGAGAATCTGTTACTGCACTCCATCTTTCCACAGTTGTATGTTGAGATAGGTTTGCAAGGTTTTCACCATATATTCTTAGATGTGGGGCAAGCTGTGAATGTAGGTGAAGTGATAGAGGATTGGACTGGGAGACGGAGGGGGTTGTAAGAATATGAGGAGAGATGGTTAGAGATGAGATTGAGGTGATTGCAGCAAGTGATGGTGGGGTATATGTAAGGAAATTGGGAGTGATTGCAGATAAAAGATAAGGATTGAGTTTAGTAGAGAGGAGAGAACATGCCTGAAGGCACAGAAAAGAGGTGATTGGAAACAGCGGGCAGGGAAGATAATGAGAAATGGAAGTGGTTCAGGAGTGGGTATGAGGAAAACCAAAAGGTGAGGATTTAATACCTGCCTATTCTGCTCTGGTAGTTTTAGTTTATCAGTTCTACTGTGGTGGACTGATCTTCTTGAGCGCAGCAATGTGCCAGACGTCTTGATCCTTTGTCATCTCCTCCATGAGGCTTGGTGATTTGTGATTGGCCTTCAATACTTCATTCCATATCTTCCTTGGTCTCCCTCTTCCACAACTTCCATCCACTTTTAGTGATCGGTACTTGTTTATGCAACTGTCTGCATCCACATGCATCACATATCCAAACCAGTGCAGTCTTCTCTCTTGCACATTATATTTAATTCCCCTTATGCCTAATTTTTCTTTCAAAGCATGAGCACTCTGTCATACATGTGCACTGACATTATACATCCAGTGGATCATGCTAACTTCATTCCTCTCTAGTTTTCATGTATCCTCTACATTTAGATCTTTTGTTGCCATCAGAGGTAAAAACTCGCTGAATTTTCTCCATCCTATACTTATTCTAACAATTGCACTTTTGGAGCATCCTCTTCCACTGCTAATGAGGTCACCTAAGAAACAAGATATCTACTACCTTTAGAGAGCTTCCAAAGCATTTGAGAAAATCAATTTCCCTGTATCTATAGACTTGATGGCTTCTCTGCATCTTCCAGACATAAGCACTACTTCTTCTGTTAATCTTCCTGTGATTCCACTGTGCCTCTTGTGTGTCCACAGCTTGTACAAGCTACACCAAATGAAATTTCTGCCTACACCTTTCTTACACATTGAGCAAGACCATTTACCTGAAGTAGCTTTTCATAGTTGCACTTTCACACCTATTTTTTTAGTGTCACTAAGTGCAAGCATACCATTAGCCATCCATACACACTTCTTTCTCACAACATTCAATTCTTTCTGACACACTGTCTAACAATCCAAAACACTTCAGGTCTGTGTTCTTCATACTGTAAAACATTGGCAAACCTCTTTCTGCTTCTTCTCTTGCTAGGTAGACCTATTGCCTAGCTTCCTTTTTAGCTACCTGATATAATTTTGTGCTACCTCCACTTTCCCACTCATTCCAAATCCGTTTCTTTTATACCCCTGTCAACCTCACTGTTCCATCACCATGCTACTCTTGGTCTGGTAGAAACTTTGGTCTATCACCTTCAATAGGTTATTCCATATAAATAACTATGTTTATTAAAAACTTTGTGACATTGTAAATTTTGTATTTAGAAACATGTATTGATTTTCTTTATTTGTTTTCCAGGTGGTCTGATGTCTGAAAGGTGAACATGAGTCCCCAGGAGGAGTACATTGAAACTGTCTTCACCTGTGAAGGGAATTTCTCTGACCCAGATTTGCATGCGCGATTAGAACAGTTTCATCGGGGACTTAAGGATTTACTTTTAACAGGTTGGTGTTTTTCTCTCAAGACACTTTTTCACAGTCTTTTTTTTAAGTAAATGTAGTTTTGGCAGATTTTACAAATAGAAGAAATGAGGCTAACGTCTCATTTCTTCTGTAATTATCAGAAATCATTGCCTCATTACTCTATCTGATGTCATCTCTTTTCATGGATGATTAGCCATGGAAAGATTTGTGCAACTTAGTGGAAATATTTTTTTAGTAGGGAGGTTAGATTCTGAAGTAACTAGTGATGGTTTGTATTGACAAGATATTGTTAATAAAATTTGTAAAATGAGATATGCTTGTATGCTGTGAGAAGAAAAGCAATGCAAAATGCATTGCAAAGCTTTGATTGAAGCCTTTCAAAACTCTTCATGGTACACAAACTTATTTTATAAAATGATTTTATGCCATGATTTTGACAGTTGACATCTTCACGGATAGGCTGAAATTCTTATGAAATGGATAACTGCGACATCTTTGTTTTAGAAATATTTTAAAGAGATTTCTGTAAGATTCTGTTGGAGGATACCGGTTTTATAGCCATCTTAAATCCTCTTAAACTAGAATATTAGGTTTTGGTGATGGAAGTTATATGGTTAATATATTTAATTCAAATTGCTACAGTTATTAGTCAAAACAATGGTAAGTATGGAGATGATGTTCTGGAGTGATAAGTTTTAGGAGAAAGGTTTAATACAAGATCTTAAGGAGGAATTAGTAAAATCTCAGTAGCAGAATCATTTACTTTCCAGTGAAGATTTGTCTCACACTTTACTTTAGAGATATTATCATCCTGGTTTTATATGTTGACAATACGAAAGTTTTAAAACTGAAATCTCAAAATAAAAAAGAAAACGAGCATAACTAAGTATACACTAGGATTTAAGAAAAGTATTTTGGTCATAATGAAAAAGCTAAATCTTTGCAATTTAAGAAATTTTTGTTTGTAGAATATTTCTTTCTCTTCTATCTCTGTTAATCATTTTTCATATTTTCTTTCTAACAACACATAGGATGTATGTTAATTCTGTCAAAAATTTAGCCTTTCTTTTGGTTCTTAAATTCTGTTTCCAATGGCATTAAGCAAATGAGAGCCCTATTGTGAATAGAGCCCCAGACTTGCTACTTTTTCTCTATTTAGTTGAACTGAGGTAATTTAGAAACGTAAGAAAATTATCATTGTGTATTTAAACACAAAGACTAATGATCATGCTACTTGTTGGGATACTTTACCTCTACACATATATAGAGAACACTGTTATGAATTTACAGTTATGGAAGACGTTCTTGAATCTTGAATTGTCACCTACTGTTTATTTTGTTATGACAAATGTTACTCTTGTTATGACAACCATGTTGCACAGCACATTTACGTGTGTGTGTGTTTGCAAAGCTATTTGATTTGGAGTAAGATGATTCCCTCTCATTTGATCATAATACCCAGAAGAACTAAAACAAAAATCTGCTAAAAATGCAAGGAATTACTTGCAGCAGGTTTAAACTCAGGAATTAGGACTTGGTCATCCTCTATTTTATTGACTCAGTAGTTTTTTTTTACATCACAGTTAATGCTTGGAAATATGTAATAAAAGATGACAGTTGATTGCTGGCCTTGATAGATCAGTAGATGACCTATTATAGCCAGTAAGCTAACCAACTAGACTGATCTACAACACAATGTTTAGTTGGTTGAGGTAGTGTGTTAGTACAACCATGATATTACAATACTCAATGTTCCATGTTGTCTAGTTAAGGACTACATGGCAAATTATAACACACTACTGACTAAAAGTATACTCTTGGGGCATTATACATTGTTTTTCTATTTGTATAAAACTGAATTCTAAACAATAGACTTGGCAGAAATTTGGCCCTCAAAGTAAAAACCAATTGGAACAAGTTATCGATTGATTGTAGTTTACTCAATCTGAGAGGACCTGCAAAAATTGTAGGCACACAGCTTTCTTTTTGCTGGTTAGGTTTCAATAGTTTACTGTACTCATTTCAATTCCAGTATGTGACAGGTAAAATCAGTACCAGCATTGATGCCAAAACTGGAAATTTTTGGGTAGTGAACTAACTAAACATGCCTAAGCCAATAAGAAAAAAGCCAGTGTACTGAGGTGCACTCATGCATGTGTGTGCACACATAGATACACTATTTTACGGCTGATTTTCTTCATGCTGGTTTGAGTTAAACAAGTCTTATTCTGCAGTTTGCTACTGTTCCTGTTGTCACCCATTAAGTAAGGTATTTTTATTTCACCAGTCTTCACACGACAGGACATATTGTTTATGGGAGGTATAAACAAATGCAACATTGCTGAAAGGCCTGTGGCAACAAATACATGTACCTGTCTTTATGCATACATGCACGCACGCACACACAGACATACATATACATATACAAAAAAAACAAGCAGTTTCCATTTACCAAGTTGGATTGAAAGGTATTAATCAGGCCAAAGCTGTCATAGAAATACATGCTCAAGGTGTCATGCAATCGGATAATGGGATCAAACTTGAAACTATATGGCTACAAAGTGATCTTTGCATCCATACCATACCCATAATTATATTTACATAGACACAGGCACATATATAATGAACAACCTTCTTACTTAGGGAGCTTAATCAGCAGTAATTGTAATTTGAAGCCAAGTAAATACACAAGGAAACGGGTAGAAAAAAAAAATGATATTTGAGGTGTGACTGTGTGGTAAGAAGTTTGCTTCCCAACCACATCGCTCTAGGTTCAGACTCACTGCGCAGCACTTTGGTTAAATGTCTGCTACTATAACCTTAGATCAACCAAAGTCTTGTTAGTTGATTTGGTAGACAGAGACTGAAAGAAGCCCATTGTATATATATGTGTGAGTGTTTGTCCCCATAACTTAGCAGTTCAGCAAAAGAGACCGATGAAATTTGCCAGGCTTAAAGAAAGAAAAAAAGTACTGACTAAAAATTCTTCAAGGTGGTGTCCCAGCATGGCTGCAGTTAAATGACTCAAACAAGTAAAAGATAAAAGACTAAAAATATTACATTGACACAATTAAATTTATTTCCTAATTCTTTTATATTCATATACACTGTTTCTGCATCTTTGTGTTATTAGTATGTAGTAACAGTTAGTCAGTTCATTGTTATATTCAAGCTGTATGGTTTTTGTTCTAAATCAGGTAGAGAAAGAGAGAGTGCTTAAAAGGAAGGAGATAGAGATATATATGATTAGAGAGAGAGAGAGAGAAGATTAATGTTGGATTTTCTTGGTTCATATTTTTTTTATCTGGTAAGGCTAAACCAGTCTGTTGAAGTTTTAAATTTAGGTACTCCAGAAATATTTAGCCCTTTACTTGGTATCAGCTTTGAATATTTGTGTCCTAACAAATTTGTGATCTGGATTCACATTCGCATGGTGTTCTTTTGAAGGATTATGACAACTCACCTATTGGCCCTGTTTGTCAAACTCAACGTTGCACATTTTGAGAACCTTTCCACATAGATGATTAAATTTGCTGCACCAGTAATTTAGTAACTAAACTAGTTGTCAAAAGTGCATTATACATGTAAATTGGTCTATCCAGTTTACTTAAGATCCTTAGCAATAGTAGGTCTATAAGTGTTAAAGAAGGTATAGTAAAATGAAACTAGAACTGAGTTAGTTTAAAATAGGTAACAATTAAAGTCCCTTATAAGGATTGTGGAAAAGCTCCATTTATGTAGCATGAAACTGTGAAATAAATTCATTAAATTTAGTGAAGCTATATCATGACAAAGTAATGGGAGGAAGTTTCAAATGAATGAGAAAGAGAGAAACTTAAAAATAGACAGACAGATAAAGTGATGGCTAGTTCCTGCCAGTTAGAGAGAGGGGGAGGGAGGATGGCAAATAGGAAGCATGTGTGTAAGTACTTTTCAATGAAAAAAAATGAAAACTTTCGAATGAAACTGCATTTATGTAATTTTGTATATAGTTGGAATAGTTTACACATGCTGAAAGGTAAATAAATATGAATTTATACATAGAGAAGAAATAATATGTAAAGCATAGAAATATTTTTATACTTTGTTGATGTTAGTAGAAGTAGGTTTTAAGTACTTTGGGAAATATATTAAGAATTTACTCTGTGTGTGTGTGTGTGTGTGTATATCATCATTTAATGTCCATGTTCCATGCTGGCATGGGTTTGATGGTTTGATAAGGATCCAACGAGTCAAAGGACTGCATTGTATTCCATTGTCTGTTTTGGCATGGTTTCTAAAGATGGATGCTCTTCTTAACACCAACCACTTTACAGTGTGTACTGGTTGCTTTTTTCATGCTATCAACCCTATTGAGCTCACTATGTAGCTTGCAAATGAACAAACCTAGTGAGGGAGGATGCTGCATCTATGTTAGATGGGGGTTAAGGTATGAAGGAAGAGGTTAGGATAGAGCAGTTTCTTGCAGACAATCTACATGGGTACTCACATTTAGGAGAGAGTAAGAATGAATTAGCAATAACTCTAAGGAGACAGACAGTGAGGGGGGGGGGGGGGGGGGGGTATGTGTACATATATGAGTGGGTGCAGAAAAGTTCCTTCTAAGTTCTGTTACAAGGGCTTAGGAAAACTGAAGGACCACTACAGTTAGTGTGTGAATCTGAGAGGGGAATATATTAAATAAAATCATGATTAACTGATCTTCCTGTATTTTCTTTTACACAAAGTCAGGAACTTTTCAGCACCCTCATATATATATATATATTATGATTGACCGTTGACTGAACACTATCCAATTTTTTTTCTCCGTGTTTTTCTCCTTGTCTCCGTATTCTTTCTGTTGAAGAGCGTAGCTCGAAACGTCAAAGTCTTTCCGTATTCCCGAGCGTCATACTAATATATACTTTTGTTATTTACACCACCTGTCCTCGTCTGTTGTTATTATTTGTATATTCTCCCATATATATATATATATATATATATATATATATATATATATATATATATATATATATATATATATATATATACTAGCTGGTGTACCTGGTAATACCTGGGGGGTAAAGATGTTCTATTGAAACGCCTTATTACTCTGATATAAGAAAGAAATTTTGTTATAACTGCCACAAAAGGTGTATTTTCCGTCATGAAAAAGTACAAAATCTGTCAGCTGGAGGAGGCAGAGATTGTTGGAGGTTGGCAAGAGAGAAAACTATTGTTTTACTGTGAGAAAAGTGCTGCTGAAGTGTTAAGTGAAATTTGGCAATCGAGGATTGAATCCATGCTATGCCTGCATGAAGCCACTACAAATATGTTGTGGAAAAAAAAAATTATCTACTGTCATTGAAAAAGTGTAATTGTAAAAATGCAGAATTATCAAAGTAATGGGCATTCAAAAAGAGTATGTATGTATAGAAATGTATGAATGAAGAAATTCAAATTAAGGAAGTGCAATAATAATGTTTAGCAGTTCAAAACTGTAAGTAGTTTGGCTGATTGTGAGAATCAAATATTGATCGCATCGCTAAAAACTGCAAGTAGTATGGGTTATTTTCCTTGGGTTATTTAAATAAAATATTAGTAATATGTAGTAGATAGAAGGATCCATTGGATGGGCCCTATTATCAATTTTTTTCAACAATTGAAGTATGTCATGAGGTTTCCAGACATGAGTTCTACTCACGTGTCAAATAAAGTAAAAAAGTGATATTGTTTGCAAAAATTAGAAATTGGACACAAAAAAAATCAATATTCAAAGTAATCGAACACAAACAATGAAATGGGCTATTTCCCTCGAGTGTTTTAAAAAGAATATTGTGCAGGTGATATGGCTTATTTCCCTTGGGTTTAAAAAAAAAAAAGTTATATGAGGTAGATATAAAGGTCCCTTCCTGGGGCTGTAATATCATTGTTTTTCAACAATCTAAGTATGTCACAAGGTTTCCAGACATAAGTTCTACTCATGTGTCAAGCTTCATCAAAATCAACAAAACGATGTAAGAGGAGTTATCTAACACCACAAATAAACACACACCGATTTTCCACATATGTAGTATATATAATATATATGTGGACCAAAGACTCGAGGTATTTCGTGTTGCAAGACAGTGTAGGAGAGAGAATAGTGATGTTGTAGGAGAGAAATGTGTTCGCATGGATGATGGTACGCTTGCACTAAATGAGGATGCAAAGAAAGAGGTCTGGAGATGCCACTACGATAGATTGCTTAATAAAGAGAATGAATGGGAAAAAGAGAGCCTGCCGTATGTCGACCCAATAGAGGGACCAGCTATCCGAGTTGATAGTACCAGGGTAGATAAAGCAATTAAGAGTATGAAGACCGGGAAAGCCCCCGGCCCATCAGGAATCACTGCAGAGATGCTCAAAATATCTGGCAGTGTTGGCTATAGCCTAGTCACCCGTATTACGAACCAGGTGATACACGAAGGAGTCATACCCAATGACTGGTGTAGCAACATCATAGTCAACTGCTACAAAGGTAAAGGTGACGCTTTAGATACAAATAATTACAGAGGCATCAAGCTGTTAGATCAGGTTATGAAAGTTACAGAGAGGGTCATAGCCCAACTAATTAGGGAGCGAATCAATTTAGATGAGATGCAGTTTGGGTTCGTGCCAGGTAAAAGCACTACTGATGCCTTATTTCTAGTGAGACAGCTGCAGGAGAAATACCTAGCTAAGGATAAACCTCTGTACCTGGCTTTCGTTGACATGGAGAAAGCCTTTGACAGGGTCCCCCGATCCTTTATCTGGTGGTCAATGAGGAAACTTGGGATAGAAGAATGGTTAGTGAGAGCTGTGCGAGCTATGTACAGAGATGCTGCCAGTAAGGTGAGGGTTGGAAATGAGTACAGCAATGAATTCCGGGTAGAGGTAGGGGTCCACTAAGGTTCCGTCCTCAGCCCCCTCTTATTTATCATAGTCCTCCAGGCAATCACAGAGGAGTTCAAGACAGGTTGCCCCTGGGAGCTCCTCTATGCTGATGACCTTGCCCTAATTGCGGAGTCAATATCAGAACTAGAGGAGAAGTTTCAGGTGTGGAAGCAAGGTCTAGAATTGAAGGGCCTTAGAGTCAACCTAGCTAAAACCAAAATCCTAATAAGTAGGAAGGTAGATAAAACACAAACCCCTTCAGGTAGATGGCCCTGCTCAGTATGTAGAAAAGGAGTAGGTAGTAACTCTATAAGATGTACCCGGTGCAAGCTATGGACACATAAGAGGTGCAGCAACATCAAAGGCAGGTTAACTAGCAAGTTAGTTTTTGTTTGTGGCAGATGTTCAGGTGCAATAAAGACTGTAAACAAACAGGAAACAACTTCTATCTCATTCCAGGGTGAAAAACTAGAGGTAGTCGATAGCTTCCGCTATCTGGGCGACCAAGTTAGTAGTGGGGGTGGGTGCGCTGAAAGTGTAGCTGCTAGAATAAGAATAGCCTGGGCAAAGTTTAGAGAGCTCTTACCCCTGCTGGCGACAAAGGGACTCTCACTCAGAGTAAAAGGCAGACTGTATGACGCATGCGTACGAACAGCCATGCTACATGGCAGTGAAACATGGGCTGTAACTGCTGAGGACATACGTAAGCTCGCAAGGAATGAAGCCAGTATGCTCCGTTGGATGTGTAATGTCAATGTGAATACCCGTCAGAGTGTAAGTATCTTGAGAGAAAAGCTGAACATTAGAAGCATCAGTTGTGGTGTGCAAGAGAGACGATTGCGCTGGTATGGACATGTGATGAGAATGGATGAGGATAGCTGCGTGAAAAAGTGCCACACCCTAACAGTTGAGGGAACCCGTGGAAGAGGTAGGCCCAGGAAGACCTGGGCTGAGGTGGTGAGGCAAGACCTTCGTACATTGGGTCTCACCGAGGCGATGACTACTGACCGAGACCTTTGGAAATGTGCTGTGCGTGAGAAGACCCGGCAAGCCAAGTAAGATCGTTGCCAGTGCCCCTGGACTGGCTCTTGTGCGGGTGGCACATGAGATGCACCATTTTGAGCGTGGCCGTTGCCAGTACCGCCTGACTGGCTCCCGTAGGATTTTCGAGTGAGATCGTTGCCAGTGCCCCTGGACTGGCTTGTGCGGGTGGCACATAAAAGACACCATTTCGAGCGTGGCCGTTTTCGTGCGGGTGACACGTAAAAGCACCCACTACACTCTCTGAGTGGTTGGCGTTAGGAAGGGCATCCAGCTGTAGAAACTTTTGTTCCGACTCTTTGCATGCTGATTCCAACACTTGCAATGACGTTGATGAAGCTATACTGGTCCAAGTTGGTGCTCTTTCTTTTGGATAAACATCATTGACATGTATATGTATAGTGTGTTTGTGTGGTGGGTGTCTAGTTGTGAGTGCATTACCCAAAATACATTCTAGAGATTATTATTCATGTAGTGTGCATAAATTTGTATGCTTCTCTGCATTCATACATCAAGGGATGGAAGTATCTATTGTAATCCTTCAAAAATTGTATTATTTTGAATTATTACTTTGTAATAACATTAAAATTGTTTCATGATAAATTATACTAGATTTTATTAATTTTAACTGGTATTGTCTCTTGGATTTGAAATTAAAATTTGGAAAGAATCATGGATGGTATATTTTTGTACTTACTAATCTGAATCCATAAAAAGATGATGAAATGGTCATTATTGCTACAAAAAAAAATCATTATTCACAAAAATGCAGGGATTGTATATTGATACAACAGTATGTTCCTATCTACCTACTTTTTGTGTCGTGTAATGAAAGAGTAAGAAATAGTTGGTTATAGTTGTGGCATTGGTATAGATAATGGTGAATAGTGAATGATAGATTGTGACAGAAGCAGAAAACTCTAAAAGTGAGAAGTTGAGTAAGAGTGGAAGTAAATGTCTGGAGGAAAAGCAGAAAGTAGATAGTTGGGATGGTGAAAGTGATATGGAAATTGAGAGAGAGAAGGAAGACTATGAATATGTTGTTAAGATTGTAACATCACTGTGTCTGTAGTCATCTTATTCTCACATGTATTTGAAATATTTTTTAAGTGTAACTTAGTATATAAAATAATGATATGATTAGATGGAAGCATTATGTTCATGTAGTGAACTATTACAGATATCTTCCATATACATATATCTTTTTTGTGTGTGTGTGTGTGTGTGTATATATAATGTCAGTATGTGTGTGCATATGTAAATACATATTTCATGGTTCTCTCGTAGCATCTACTCATGTTAAAGTTTTTTAAATAAATATAGAATTTCCATGAGTACTGCTTGTCAAAATTAGCATATTAGTATGCTTTCAACATATATTTAAAGAACAATGTGAATTGGACTATCTGTGTTTTGGTTTTGCAGAATTACTGTCTTGGACTGTAACATAAAGGATACTAACATATGGCAACACAGACAACTTTATATTTAGTCTCTTTGATACAGCTGCATGTTCTCAATACGGTGTCTCACTAATGGTTAATATAACCAGACTTCTTGATGTCACATTGTCCATACTTGAATCAATATTCTATATAATATGCATGTCTGACTGTATAGGTCTTCTGTCTCAGAAAAAAAAAAAAAAGGTTTTTTTCCCCCATTGTAGTGAGAAATTTTAGTTACTAGGAGTTGACACAAATACAAACTCCTAAAACAAAACTGTTTTAAAGTTGTTGCAGTAAGAATTATGACCAGTTATTGAAACAAACCCCACTGAACTGAAAAATTAATTCTATTTGGATATAATGGAAATTCACCTCCATCTTTGTGTGTGCGCACATACAGAGGCAGCTAATTCTATATAAATCATAGAGCCAATCCAGGGGTGGTTCCAGGTGTGGCATACATTTAAAAGAACACAAGTGAGGTTTAAAATTTATAACTATCATCAGGTAAATTTTAAACATGTAAATAGGCAAGGTAAAACCAGATGATGACCAACTATCATGTTGAACAAGTGATATTTTAAAAAAGAACAATCAAATTTATAGAGAAAGTGAATTGGTAAATGGATATTCCTAAGAACAACAAAGTCAAAGCAATCCTATTTTTCATGTGTATATATATATATATATATATATATATATATATATATATGCCAGCATGGAAGGCAGACGTTAAAAGATGATGGTGATGATTTTATATATATATATATATATACATATATATATATATCATTATGCATTTGTTTTCCATGCTGGCATGGGTTGAATGTTTTGATAGGAGCTGACAAGTTGGAGAGCTATAGCAGGCTTCATTTGCATCTATGACTAGATGCCCTTCCTAATGCTAATCACTTTACAAAGTGTACTGGGTGCTTTTTATGTGGCACTAGCAGGGTCACCAAGTAGCTTGGAAGACAGACTTCTCATTGGAGAGAGGGAGTGGAACCAAGTGAAGTGACTGTGAGCCAGATGAGAGATTAGAGTATAATTGAGAGACAGATAGTTGTATTATCTCCTTGTGTCATCATTTCTCTGCTTTATTACTAATTGAAAATGTGTTTCCAAAGAATGTGTTGATGTATTTTTTGATAAAGTAAGTTACAGTAACCAAAATTTTTAAAAACAAATGTGAAGTGTGTGTGTGTGTGTGTGTGTGTGTGAGAGAGAGAGAGAGAGAGAGAGAGAGAGAGAGAGATTTAAATCTTAGTGAGCTGAAATATTAACTCTGTACCATTTCTTTGTTTCTTGCAGATAAGCGAAAGCTAGTGTTGAAGAAAGTGGAACCATGGAATAGTGTTCGAGTTACATTCAATATCCCTCGTGAGGCAGCTGTACGTTTGAAACAGTTGGCTCAACAAGGTCATGCTGCATTAAAGGAACTTGGAGTACTGGCTGTGCAAATTGAAGGTGATCAGTTGATATCACTGACTATTGCTGGTCACAACAATGAACGAACAGAGTTGGTATTCAAGAGCTCATCTCCTGCTGCGAGTATGGCTAATCCCTTACATGACCAGATTGCACCAAACCAGGACACTGGTAGTCTGTCTACCTTACCAAGCAGCAAGAAAGATGTTAATAAATTTATTAGCCCTGGAACTTCTTTGGTGGACTCGATATTGAACTGCTCATCTCCGGCTAGTGAAGTCTTTAGGTCTCCCAATGTGGTGGCATCATCGTGTGAACCAATACCCTTTAGACCAAACAGTGTGATCAATACCGTGTCATTCTCGCGTTGTTCGACGTCGACAACTAGTTCAGCTTTACCGCCAGGTCGCAGCCCCACTGGATACCCTGCTTCGCAGAGTCAAGGTTTATTGTCCTCTCCAAGCACCAGTCGCAGTCCAATTGGTCAGCCTGGTATCAAATACCCCTCCACACAGAGTTTATCCCATGCATCCACCACAACCAGGGCAAGTATGACACCAACAGGCTTGCCTCCACCCCCTCCCTATCCACACACTACAACAACTGTGAACAATGTGCCTCGCATGTCGAAGCCAGTCACTTCCTCCAGTCCCTTACTGGTTAACTTGCTCCAGACAGACGCTCTATCAGGTCCCTTTAATAATCTGGCCTCTAGTAAAATGCTCCCCCCTCCAGATGCCAGTCCACCTAAGCGCAAACGTCGGCAGAGAAAAATAAAAGAGCCGAAGAACCCAAACACCCAGGTTTCTGTTGCCGGGGATGGATCTCTTCAGATCACATCTAATTCTCCTCTAATGTCATATAATGTTTCCTCTTCGCTAACTAGTAGCACCAATACATTGTCAACAGCTGTGGCTAGCCAAGGCATATTATCTGCCCCCAATGTTACCTGCCCGAGCCCTACATTCAACCCAAAAGACTATAGTCCCGTTTCTGCAAAATCTCAAAGTTCAGATATGTTAATAAATGAGAAACTTTCTGTTGATCACAAGAGAAGTGATGCTAATACACTGCCTGCAAATGTCCAACATTATTCTGCAGGAAAATCTGGGCAGATCTCAAATCTTTTGTCAAAAGACTCCACTACAGGGGGTCAGCTAATCAATCCACATACTGGCCATTTAGAGTCAGTGAATGAAAATAGCCCTTCAAGATCTGACAGCCTGCAAGACCTAATCCCAGCATTGGATACCCAATTAGTTAGAGGAGAATTGATGGCTGGTCTAAAGTCTAAGTTACCTGTAAATAGTAAAGAATCTGAAAGTGGTAGTCCCAAGACACCGTACACCTGTTCGAACTCTCTCCCTAATAAGAATACGTATATCTGTGATAGTCTTGGACATCACACAAACACAACTCTATCAAAACCCATAAGCCATGGTCATATACAGCTGGGTAACATTAAAGAACAAACCAATCAATGCGTTGGACTCAATGGTCAAAATTTACTAGGTCATTCAAAAAACAGCCAGAATGCATCAAACTCAGCTGTGGCGGCCTTTCAGTCTAGTCATAGCAAAGACGGGAGCAAGTCAACTTTACACAATCCTTCAGCAGAGCATGTTGATAAAAGGTTTGCTCACTGTGGTGTTGATGTTTCAGAGCAAAGCAAAACAGAGCCAAGTTTGTTTTCTCCACTCAGGAAAACTTCAGCAGGGCAGACTGGAAGTGCACGCAAACAGAAAAAATGTGCTAACAATGCTCCACGGACTAGTAAAGCTGACCGAGCTTGTGGCTCTGTGAATATCCACTGGGCTTCTGATAAGCACAATGTTCCATTCTATAAAAGTTGTTCTGACAAAAGCAGTACGTCGGGTGGCAGTGTTGCCAGCAATAATTCAGCTGTCTCATCACTGTCAAGTGGGTTGCATCAGAACACGTTGAAAGCACATCAGGTTAAGATTCCAGCAAGTGAGAAAACGGATCGGTCTTCTACCAGTGACAGCAGCAGTAATACCACCTTCAGCACCACCACTACCACTACCACCACCACTACCACCACTACAGCCACCACTACTACCACCACGACCACGCGTGATACTACCACAGTGGAGCTAAATCAAATTCAAGAGAGTCCTGACAGCAGTAAAGTAGCCTCTCTCTCGGATGCTGAATCTGAGAGTTCTAACCAGAGCAGCCTCACAGGTTCCGTAGCCATCACTTCTACTCCTTTCTCGGATAAGGACACTAATGTTAAAAATGTGATGTCTTTGAATAATGATTCTGGTTTGGGAAGTGTATCAGAACCATCTGATTCTCCTTCAGAATCAGGAGATAGTGAAGTTTTGAAGTCAAATCAGATTAGTCAGAAATCAAACTGTAAGGATGAAAGTGGCAAGCTTTTTGACAATAATCTGTATGTAATGCAAGAGATACCTACAAACTATAGCTTTCCTAGTAGTAATGTCTTGCATCAGCAAGCTGTTAATTCCAAATTAGCTGCTACATTACATGCAGTCAAGAACAGCAGTAGCAGCAGCAGTAGTCTAGCAACAGGTTTGATTAGTGTTCCACAAACACACCAGTCTTCAGCTGCTCAGCTACAGACTACTGCAACAACTGCTGCAGAGCTGTGCACTTCTGCAGTGGCCAATAGCCATCTGGGGCTGCCCACTTGGACGACAAGCATAGACAGTAGTGGTAGTTCTGTATCGGCTGCTAATGCAGTTGTCAGCACAGCTCTGTCCCAGTTTGCCTCACCTGGCAGTAAAGTTCTTGCTCCTAATGTCCTCTCTACACACAACCCTTGTTCTTCCTCTTCCTCCTCCACCACTTCTTCTTCTCCTTCTTCTTCCTCTTCTCTATCGCACTTGTTACCTACTAGTCTGCACAGTTACTTCACCACCTCAAATTCTGTGCTCTCTTCAGCAACTGCATCAAGTGTCTTTGATTCCAAACCATTTTGTGCCCACCTGACAACATCTCAAGGTATGTATAAGTGTCTGCCTTTGAATTGTTTATATTTTTAATGTTTTTTAAAAAAATAATTTTTTTTTTTTTGACTTCTGCCATTTTAATCTATATTGCACAAGTAATGTTTGGAAAGAATTGAAGCAAGGTTGCTTTGTGATTTGTTTTGTTCCTGATATAACATGTCCAGTCATTGGACAGTTTGTTTTGTAAAGGTTATGTCAGTGGCATTTTTTATATTAAGATTTGTTTACTGAAAAAATTTATCCATTAGACTTTGGCCAGACATTTGTTTCATCATAGTTATCTGATACTCAGTTTAAGTTATTGAGCATTATATAAACTGTGACTTGGAGAAATTGTTTAAAAACAAATTCATTCTCTAAACATTATTTATGTAAAGTTGCTTTGCTTAAAAATGTTTTCTCAGTAGAGTTTTGAATTGTTACTAGGTATGTTGAAACCTAAGGCCAGTCAAAGCATTAAGTAGTTTTGATGCATTATTAAATCGTTTTCCTTAGTTGCACCATCACCTACTCAATCTTTTTATTTATGAAGGAAGTAGCAGTTTGTGAGTCTGACATTTGTTTGACTGTTAATAATTTTAGATTAAAAAAAACTCTCCACATTTTTAGCATGTTGGTAAGCATGTATTGTAGGTTCAAATTTATTGTATTTCCGATAAGAGTACATAGTTCTATGTCTAGCTCATCTACTTGTGGGTAATACCTAGTAGATTGTTATGAAATATTTTTATCTATTGAGAGAGTTAGTGGAAAGCCGCAAATGTTTCACTTAGATGATTACTTGACATTGTCTTTAACTCAGTGGTCCACATTGTTATTAGCAACTCAGATATGTAATATGGTAGTTTCCAAATAAATTCCTGAGTTATAAATTCAAAGAACCAGTTTTCTTCAAATAACCTTCACTTTCATCTAACGTCCTTTACTGAAATGCTTGCACTTAATAATCTTCATCTTATCCAGTAGTCTGCACCAAACACCCTCCACCAAGCATCAACATCTGACAATCTAAAATTGTGCAATACAACATTGCAAACACCTTGCTGAAACTAAAAAAAATTTTATGATTTGCAGCACTGCATGAACACTGAACGTCCACCATTTCAAATTGTACCATAATCAAATTAGATAGAAACTTGCATTTGTTACATAGATATCATAAGTGATATTCATAAACTAATAGGGAAAAACTCAACACTTAGAAATACAGTTTTTCAAAACAAAGCATATGTGCCACTATCAGCTGTCCCACAAGGTTTCAGACCCTAGCTAAATACTTTAACTCTTTAGTATTCAAACCAGCAATATTTGGCCCAAATATTTTACCTGTTTTATATTCAAACCAGCTAAATCTAGCCTTTCACACCTACCCTACTATGTCATTCTAAAAATAAACATTCACATTATCGAAATCTCAAAGCTAAGAGATAATGCATGATTAGTTCAAAGCAATATGAATAAATATGTGTTACATTTGGCAGTAATCTGAATGCTAAAGGGTTAATACTCTCACAAATACCATCATTAGGGAAGATTTTAATGTACTCATGATTTTGAAAGTATAAGTAATGAGAGTTAGCATAATATCATTGCAACTAGACTCCCTTGATATCCTAAATAATTCACACCAACACGTGCAATTTACCAACTCAACTACGACAATTACACTAGTGTGACAAGCCATATCTTGTAATAACTTAATCCTTTGATATAGACGAGTGTGTTTGATTGTGTGCATGATGACATTAGGAACTAATCCAGACAGAGTAGCTGCAATAGTCAGCAATCAATGTTCAGATGGATTGCCAAAGCAGGAAGCCTAGCGGTAGCACTGAAATCTCTCTCAAATCACACCTTATCTTATAAAAGTGCATATAGGATAATGTGGTTCTGGGTTCCTTGCACAAAGAATGAAGATAGAATGATTGTGACAGGAATGTCTTTGTTTATAGGTCTGTTTAAAATGGATTGACCATATGCATGATGTCAGGAACAGCAACATAATGGATAGTCTGAGTATCAGGATGTTTAATCTGGATAGGGTGGCTGAAAAAAAAATCTGCAACTCATATTCAGATGGACTGCCAGAGCAGGGAGCTTAGAGAAAGCAGTAAAATTCCCCTGAAATCACTATAATTACAACAACTCTTTCTCAGACATTACTGTCTTCTCCCACTGTTAGTTACACAACTAATTAGCAAACAGTTCTCCAAATTTCCTCTAACTACCTACAAGTTATCATCACAACACACTTGCCTGTCAATAAAGAAAGAAAGAAAGAAAAAAAAAAAAGGACTTTTATAAACTTCTAAAAAGCACAGTGGAACAAGTTCTGCCAAGAAATATTCAAAGTTTTTAGAGTTCAGCAACACCATAATTAACATTATAGGCACTCACACAACAAAATAATTATCGATTCACATTAAAAACCATATTCAACAAAGAGCAAAGAAAATATAACCCCATTTACACCAGAAATAGTCAGCGTCATTAAAACCACAGACAACCTCAAACAATGAACCAAATTCATTCGCAACTGAAATAAAACTTAGCACCAAATAAATAAAGGAGCCCCCCCCCCCCCCCCCCCCCAGCAAAACAAACAAACAAACAAAACAAAAAATAAGCAATTAAACTAGCAAACATATGTGAGTAAAAGGTTTAAAAAACTAAAAAAAAAAAAAAAAAAAAGAATAATTAATACAACAACAGTTACATCATGCCCCACTCTGTGTTACAATAACAACCTCAAATAACACCTAACAGATATTTCTTAAATGTCAGCCATCAAAAGCTACACTAAATTATAAGAATACAAAATGAAAAATATGTCTGTTCCACAATTTTTATCCCTCCTTTCTTTCAGGTGCACAAAGTGCAAGAGGGAAATTTTAAATGTTGAATATTTTGGGGCCAAACAACACTTTCAGAACTTGCAATTTCCCAAATGGAGTACTGCAATGTTACTGACTCTTTTCAGCCTATATGTACACAACTTTAGTACACCACCATAAAACATACAAACTTTGTAGATATATGATGTCACACATACATATACTCTCACCATTCTCCAGACACTGCTGCACAACTACTATTCTATTTAAATCCTCTAGGAATTTGGTTTCATAACTACTTTGAAGTAGCACCTACCAAATCCCTTGTTTCCCTTCTTATTAAAGACATCAGAAAACATCAAATACTACCAACACTTATACTAGCAACATAAATATATCTGGTTCACAAAAGACTAAAACATTGGAGTTTACATAACAACTCCACTATATTGTATTAGCAGATAGTAAAGAAAGCAAAATAACATGTAAACATACTTAGAACACACTTAGGTACCGTATATGACTAACAGAAAGAAACCACAATGATGTACACACATCAGATCCATCGTGGGCTATGCCAGTCTCTCCAACAAAGCACAATAGCTATAAAGAACACAAAACAGACTGCTGTGTAATATAAGTTTGTACATAAACCATACCTGTAGACCACTGGCATATTACAACTAAAGTACTATAAATGAAAGGCCATCTGAATATGCAAGAGCTACAGTTTGTTACTGCTGGAGGTTTCAGTCCCCTGTCACTACATGAAAAGCCACATCCCGGCACCTTAACCCCAGAAAATCCTAAAACACATTCACTTGGTCTGGACAAGCATAAAGAACACTTACACACAGAAATAGCTGCAACATCAATAGCCTCTATAGCCCAAACTCATTGTTGAGATACATATCACCAACAATAAATGCTGAACAGCTGTTACACTGTGCCAAGTCCATCTTCCCTGTCTCCACTGTCACCATCATCAGAATGTGTGAGTGTAAGAATAGACTTGACAGTGTTGAGAGTACAATATGATTCATCACTGAATCTGATAGTATGCAGCATGATCGTCAATTTGACAGAAGTATAGTAGGACTGAGAAGGATTTGTGTGTCTTTGAACTGCTTGATGAAGGCTAACCTATGGTTATACTGTAATGACAACCTTAGCATCAACGGCCTTCACCTAGCATCCTCTACCCAACAACCTTCATCCAAGAACATTCACTCTGCAACTTTCATTGGCTAAACTTCATCTAACAACCTTCACCTCACAGCATTTTCCCAACAGCCTTCACCTAATGACTTTCACTTAGTAATCTTTACTTAACAGCCTTAACCTAGCAACTTCACCTAACAGCCTTTATTTAGCATGACTACCTTACAACTTTACTGAGTATTATCACCTAAAAACCTTTAGCAGCATTCTCTAAAAACATTCACCTTGAGGTTTTCCTTAACAGACTTCACTCATTAACTTTACCCACCAACTTTTATCTGGCATCTTTACCCAACAATCTTCCATTAGTATCCCCACTCAATAACCTTTACTTAGCGTCTTCACTGAACAACCCTCACATAGTATCTTCACATAACATCTAATTACTACATGTTATTATCCTCATTATGATGTTCTCCGTTATTCTTATCCCATTATATCCTATGTTGTTATATCCAATCCTTCACTGTCATTATCTGTTGTCATCTTTTTAATATGACATTTGGCTTTATTGTCATAATATCTATCGTTTTCTTCACTGTCAACATTATCATATGCTTCACTGTTATCCTGTTTATTCTTTTGTTGTTTTCGCTTTCTCTTCTAACTTATTGTTTTGTACTCTTGTTTCTTTTACATTTCTTCCTTGTGGCTTTTTCACTGCTTTCTTTCTGTGTAATTTTCCCTTAAGATACAACCAATATTCAAAATATCTTTAAAAAATTCCTGATGGATTGAGCTATTAGAAGTTTTGAGAAAAAGGTTTTTTATAGCAGCACAACAGTGCTAATAGTTCCTATCCTACCGGTATTATTGGAAATAATTTTCTAGTGTCATGAATCAATTATTTCAAAATTTAGTATTGTGGAGTACAAGGAAACTACACTAGTGCTGGTTTCGTGATAAAATACACCCATAAAGTTATTGAGAAACAAGTGGAAACATTGTAGGCTTGAGTGGATCCTTGCTATACTTTGTTAAGGACATAACCTTTTTAGTGCTGGTGTCATGATAAAATGCATCCAGTACATTTTCTAAACTAGTTGGTGATAAGGAAGGTAGAAACTATGCCAAACTTAACATCCAAGTTAAACATAGTCTCCTAATTCTTCTAGTAGGATGATAACTCTGAATAGGAACCGACTTGGACTCTGACAACCCATCCAACCCATGCCAGTGTGGAAAGCAGACGGAAAATGATGATGATAATGAAAGAATGATTTTCAATGAATGATTACTTCTTTTATATGATAAATTTGCTTTATCAAAAATTTTTTCTCTTATCCATAAATCTTTTTCATTTTAAATTGGTCAGTCATTAGGGCACTCTGTCAAACTTAAAAATTTGTTGCTCACTCACATCTTAGGTTATGTCATGACACATCGTGAATTAACACACAACTGAATGCCTTTCTGAAATACTCAATCAGTAACCGCTTTATTAAAACTAAAATATGCATCATAGTAAGTTACTAATTTTCCTTGTATGGAATAAGTACTATATAGAGGTAAATTATAGAGTAGGAAATTATATAGAGCAGAAACAAATTCCCAGTGAAGAAATGAGTTTATAACTGGGTATATTAAAAATATAAAATTCCAGTCATTTTACATTTGCCTCTTTTTTCCCGCTCTGATAATGGATTGGATGAGTTTCACAGTGTCTCATCATATGTCATAGATCTTCATCTGTTGTTTTTCCATGATTTAATCAACTGTGTATATTATTATTATTATTATTATTTTTTTTTTTGGTGGGGAATGGACAATTATAAATAAGTGCCCTTCATATGACCAACAACTTTACAGCATGAACTTTCCCTCTCTCACTGTGTATGTGTGTGTGTACAGGGTGCAGTGAATAAATTGTTGTCTAAATTACACAAAATGAAAATAACACTGACATCTCATTTTAACAGATATATTTACCAAAATTACATAAAAATATCTTGAAATGCTAAAGAGTAAATTTATTCAATAAAGTCGCCATTGGCATCAACCATGGCCTCCATACGACTTTGGAATCTCCTGCAACTCTTCTGGACAGTCTCCTTGTTTAAGTTGGTGAATGTTGCCATAATCCTTGCCTTCAGTTCATCTTTGGTATTACAAGGAGTTTTGTTGGTCTCTCGCTCAACTGTGCCCCACACATAATAATCAAGGGGGTTGCAGTCTGGGGAGTTAGGTGACCAGATGTTAAGGGCGATGTGGTTACAGAAATTGTCTGACAGCCATGACTGGGTTCTCCTGCTTGTGTGTGGCATGGTGCTGAGTCCTGTTGCAAGACATAGGGTCTTCCAGCAGCCACCCTCTTGACCCAGGGCAGCACTACCTCCTCCAGGCACTTGAGGTAGGCCTCCGTGTTGAGTCTGAGCCCGTGTGGGAAGATGAATGGTAGCATAACGTCACCATCACTAATGATAACTCCAAACACCTTCGTAATTACCATTAGACTCATCCAAATCTTTCCAAATCCTATATACTGTCCTCACGTTGACACTCAAAATTGGAACTTCTGGCATGAATACCAAGCAGTGTAGGATGTTGTTTCCAAATTTTTGACAGAGTGAATTATGTCATGCTGCTGTTTTTCTCACAGATGGTGCTCAGTTGACCCTACTATACTGTGTAGTCAACAAAATCAAAAACAAACAATGTGCATGTGGGAAAAAAAAAAAAATTGTGACAATTTACCCATCACACCGTGTATGTGTGTGCCCAACTTTAGCCGGCATGAAAAATGGGTGTTAAAGATGATGATATTATTCTGTATATCTTACTCAATGTGGGTATACTATAGAAAACCAGCACTATACATCTATTTCAGATGCTTTCTCAAGACACTGCAGTTTAGTGGTTTTTTGTGGTATATCCATGTTAAGTAAGGCATAGAATGCTATCCTGAACCAGTACTACTTCTGTCACTAATAAAATGTATATATAAGGCAAATTGGCCCAGCTATTAGAGCATCAGATAGATTTTTGGTATTAATTCCAATTCTCTATACTCAGGGTTAAAATATTTTCCTTTTGGGGCCAATATAGAAAGTACCTTTCCTGTACTAAGATCATTACTTCTCTTTATGGAAAAAATAGAGTGCAATTAATCTAGTTTAAAATGCCTAAGGCTTACCATCTATTATGATGGTGCTTCTATGACTCCACTTGAGGTTTCATGGCATGCGTGTGTGTGTGTGTGTGTGCGCGTGCATGTATGCACACACATACATGTGTATATGTGTAAGTTTGTGCTTCCTCCTCTTGAAGTTAGATGATAAACGTAAATGAGTGTTACTGCTAAACATGTGGTTTCATTTATTTCCTATCATCCGTAAAAATGTCTGGTCATGACGAAATATTTTGTTTGGAAGCAAGAGAGAGTTGGTGGCCAGAAGGGTATCTGGAAAACTACCTCAACAATTTCCATTTGACCCATGCAAGAATGGAAAATGTGAATGTTAGATTGATGATATGTATGTGTGAATGTTTACATTTTGCACTGGACTACAATTGGTGAAGTTCGTCATTATTTTCCTATCAACTAATCATGTGCTAGCTCCATGCTGTTGAAGACATGTAGAATGAAAAATTACTTCCCCCAAAAAGTAGACAAGGGTTAGTGACATGATTGTTATCTGGCTGTAAAATAATGTTTCAGTAAGATGTATATGTATTCATTTAATTTTTGCTAGCTAGGGAAAATGGAATAAATGAATGTTTAAAAATAGAAACGATAAATTTTATTTTGGTATATATATAATATTAAACATTATGACAGTAAGACTGGAAAAGTGTCAACCTGCTGAATGCTTCGGCACGTATAATGCATCATTTAACAAGTGAAAGTATTTCCATGTACATATCCCTGGATGGTTTAATATGTTTTTTTTTCTTTTAGTCTAAAATTGTTGCATACTCACATACATGCTCTTTCAATGTAAAGTAGTATGCATTATAAGCTTGCTTGTAGTTTCAGCTACAGTCCACTGTGATACCGTAAGCAAATATGTCTTACTATAACTCTGGGATAACCATTGCCTTTTGACTATGCATCATTCACATTTTCCCTGACTATACATCATCCACATGCAAGTTACACACCACAAACCAAACCTCTACTGAGTTTTCTCAGTGGAGCCATGTCAACTTTGTCTTTTTTGATAGAAAAAGAAGTAAAAGCCTCAAGCACTACTCATGTTAAGAAAGCACCACTACACTACACACCCTTTAAATATGTGGCACTCAGAACCTTCACAGATGCTCCAGATGCTAGATGTCATATTTGCTGAGGATCTCTTATGGTGAAAATGTATTTTTAGCTTGGTTAGGATCACATCCCAAAAACTAGCACTTCTCTTTGGGGCCAGAAGATACTTCAACCCTTAACAGTTGCTCTTACTTTTGGAAGGCTCAAAAGAGCCTACAGTGGAGTACTGTACTGCTATCTTGGAAGGTGCTGCTGTTTCCTCCGTAGTCATGTTAGGTCACACCTGAATGATTGGCATGGACACATTCCACTCTCTAGTCCACAAGTGTGCTGTTTCCTTTATTTTTTTCTCTTGCTACAATAATAGCTTCTGCTTCTCAGAGTTGGCTGGTCTTGTACTCAGGCACTGTCAATCTGCTAGTTTCTCTACCTCATCATTCTTATTGCATCTACCACCAGCCTGCAATAATCCCCATGGCCAGTTCTTTCCAGAATATCAACCGTCTACAATTTTTTTCTCTGTGTCTTTCTTGCAAATGTTGACCTGTGCAGTCAAAACAAGACATTGACAGCATCCATTGCCCCTTCCTCCAGAATCGGAAAGCTTTCAAAATAAAATTATAAAGAGAAATATGTATGTGTAAATTATTGAATTAGTTATTAAATGTGTATCCCATATTTATTTTCCTCAAATCAGAATATTTCAGAAAATTAACGTTAAAAGTATTTAGCAAATCCAAAGCCATAAATTTTTCACAGCAAGGAATTTAATTTTATCTCTTCAAAAGCAAAGGGTGAAAGGCTAAGTCAACATTAGCATTGGCAGAATTTGAATTCAGAACATAAAAATGTTGCAGCTAAATACTGCAAAACATTTTCTCTGTTGCTGTATTCACTCTGCCAATCTGCAAACCATATTATAAGTTTCCAGAACTTTTATTTTACAGCAGCATGATTAACTAAGAAATGCAATCAGTTTTGGTGATTTTCACTTATTTTATTTTATTATTCAAAAGTTGTGGAATTTGCTTAGAGTTGAACACAAGTTGAAAAGCATTACAGTATTTAAATTCACCTTGCTTAAATTGAAATCCTGTCAGCATGAACTCTATCTCATAGGAATCGCAATTAAAAATGTAAATTATACTCTCTCTGTCTATATGTGTAAGATATGCACAGCTTTGTGGTAAGAAGTTTGCTTCACAACCACATGGTTCTGGGTTCAGTCCCACTGTGGTGCACCTTCAATAGACTCGGGACTACCAAAGCCTTGTGAGTTGATTTGGTAGACCAAAACTAAAAGAAGTGTGTGGATTTTTTTCCCCCTCCCCCACCTGTCAGCTGGGGTTAATTTGTTTAGCTAAAATTCTCCCAAGCGATATCCTAGCATGGTTGCAGTCTTGTGGCTGAAATAAGCAAAAGATAAAATAGTACTAGACTAGATTTAAAATTGTCTGAATACATCCAGTAAAACATGATGTTGATTGGAGACCAGATTGTGCAAATTGTGGAATTGCATATTGAACATTTTTTTATCTTAGGAAATAACAGGTTATAATTTTTCAAATTATTAACATGTTATAACCACATCTCTTCTCTCACCTGGAAAAAGGAGAAAAATAAATGTCCCTCTCCCATTTTTTGTCAAAAAGAAATCATTTGTTTATGAAAGACTTGGGGAACGTTTTCAGTAACTTTTTGCTAGTCATTGTGTTGTGCATGTTTATGACAATTGACATTACTTTGTTTCGCTGACTTGAATGATCTGAATTGAAAATTCCATCATAGTTTAAAAGAGTCATGATCATTCAAATTGTCCAGCATTAAACATATCAACTGAAATAATTTCAAATTGAGTAGACTCACACACACACATGCATGCACATGCACGCATACAAATAAATTAGTTCTAGATCTAATTAAGCAAATGTATAATCACAGGCATTCTATCCTATCATTTGTTTGGAGATTGCATGTCTAGGATTACTACCAGAGGGAACATAGCAGAAGGCAAATAGAGGAAAGGGAAGACTTATTGGCATATTACATGCACATCATACATGTTATAATGAAAATAAGGATGCTGTTAAGCTGGTAGTGGTGCCATTGGTAGAGATATTGGTTTATGAAGATGGGAATGACATAAAGTAGAGTTTTTTTATTATTGAACTCATCTTCATCTATCTTCCATGCTGGAATAGGTTGGATAGTTTGACAGGATCTAACAAGCCAGAGGACTGCATTAAGCTCCAATGTCTGATTTGGCTGGGTGCTCTTACAAATACCAACTAATTAAGAGAATGTACGGGGTGTTTTTTTTTTCTTTTTGACACTGGCACTAATGAGGTTGTCAAGTAATTTGCAAGACGAAAGAAAAAGACCTCCCCCCACTAACTGGGACTGTAGTAGAGAGGAAGGTGTCTATGCAAAGAATTGAGAGACTAAGATATGAAAGAGGGGAAGAACAAGTGTCTAGTTATAGAGTAGATACATAGCTACCCTGCATTAAGAGTGGGTGTGAGTAGCTGGAAAGAAGAGTGTGTTCTTAAGATAGAAGAAGGTGAGTATAAGAAAGAATACAGAGTAGGTAGATAAATTCCTAAGAGTGTGAGGGAAGAGTGACAGATAGTTAGAGATAGTGGTAGAATTTGAATATAGTGAATAATGAATAAAAGTAGAAATGGTAAATATCCATATGGAGAGGAAGGTGAAAGAAGCAGGAGTGACTCAGAAAGGAGGAGATGAGTGGTAGTACAAGAAGAGTGGAGAACAGCAGTATGATAAAAACCTGTAGATAGATCAGAAAATAAGGAGAGAGATATATGTATAGTGACAAAGATGGACGTCAAAGGTACATAAGTGAGAGAGGGCCATTGACAGCAAATATGAGTGATTTGATAATAGTAGCAAATATGAGAGGGTGTAAAAAAAATGAGGTATGGTAAATTATAAAAAGTATCTTGGTGAGTTCATTCACTTTAATACAATTATCTGTCATCTGCTAAATCAAACCTTTTACATCTGTTAACCAATTATATTATTCTGCTCCTGTCTATATATAGTAATGTTCTAATTATGAAATGAAATCACTGGCATAAAGTTTGCATTATTCATAAGACTGATAACTTACCGAAGAAAATTGAAGCTGTAACCAATTTATATTACAATATTTAAAGATGATTGTTAAATAAATAAATGTTATTAGTATAAGTATGGTATATGCATTCTTTTATTCATTTCGTATTTTACTTACTGGATTGCAATGCTGCTGGGGAACTACCTTCAAAGGTTTAGTCTAGCATATTGACTCCACTACATATTTTAAAGTCTGATAATTTTGCAGATGTGCATTTGTTGAATTGCTATGCATAAATGTTGGTTTTAAGTAGCTTGAATTTAAGCATGTGCACACACGACTGGCTTCTACTCAAGGCATTATTAACTTGAGGCTATGGAAGTAGTGGGACTGAACCCAGAACTGCATGGTTTCTAAGCACACATTTCAACCATACAGTTATGCTTGTGCCTATATTACTATTACGTTTTATTTATTTTTTTTTATATGTAGAAATTGTAGTTGTGGAATAACTATATGTTGTTCATTGGGATTATGGGTTCAAGTCTAGTCAGGCAAAAACTCTCAAGGTGGAAGAGTGACAATTGTATAACAAAGAATATAGCTTTCAAAGATGTTCTCTCTTATGACTATACTTCAGTACAACCTATGTGAACTTTTACACTATCTCAAGAATCATTTGTTTCAGCAAAAATACAATTTCAGAAGAAATAATGAGGGTCTCTTTAAACTTCCATTTATCTCACAGTTATCAAAATTATCATGGAATCTCTATGGGCACTGCTAGTTATTATTCTTGGAAGTTGATACCAAGAACCAGTTTTGATTCCTATCATCAGCACTTTGAAGAAAAGATCGATATTACCATTATTTTCAAATTTTCTCCCCCTTCAAGACCTCAAGACTCTTGCTTCTTCAGCACGTCAACTGTGTTTCTCTCATAAGTCCCATATACCAATAAATTTACAGGTTAATATGCCTAGTTTAGAAGATTGCTCTGTAAATGGATTATCTAAGAGCAGATGACTATGATAAGCATCAGTGTTGGTAGATTGTAATATTTTTGAATTCTTCAATATATTTAACATACTACAATAGATATTTCTTGAAAATATGTTGAACAGTCTTCACAGTAGAGCTATATTTATCTAAAATATCAAACTACTACTCTATTTTTATGTCACTCTTCTATTCTGCAACTGGAAGAAATCCACTATTGGCAATAGTGGAAATCCACCATTGGCAATATTTTATGAAAGAAACCCCACTTCTGATAATATTTTCATTGATTGATGTGTTTTTATATGTTGGTGAATAATTGAGTCTCACAAAAGAATATGTTTTGTGATTTGTTTTTATTTAAAGAAATATTTTTGAAACAGGTTAACTTCAGTCAGTGCTGATTTGAGCTGGATTTGAGGAACCTTTTTTTTCTCATCTTTCCTGGCTTGTTTCTCTTTTAATTCATTGCTTGCCTCTCCTTGCATCATGTCAGGAAGTATCAAATATAACTCCTGTTACATAATAAAAACAATGTTATTCCAAGGTTCCTTTGTTTTAGATATGGTATCCTTCTTTTATAGAAGCTGGCTTCTGTTAAATTTAGCAACTAGATTTTTGATTTAATGTGAATAAAAATGTATTTTAGACTAGAACATAAGGGAGATAACTTATTTTTATACTTTATGCTTTAAAAATGATTTTTTTTATTATCCAATTGTTAATATATTTTAATATGTTTCTTTTCTTTTCTTATCTAGTAGCTCCTGAGCACTTGACAACAATGGCAAGTCAGCAAGGAAGTTTGGCAGCATCTACAACATGGTGTAACCCTATATTCCCAGCTAGTGCCAAAATGGCAGCTATGCTATCTGGTGGAGATACTGGTACAACCAAGGAACAGCTAAATAATCCATCGGCTGTTAGTGGCAGTGGGGTGGCCGTGTCCCACAGTAGAGCCCCTGTCAGCAGTACTTGCTCGTTGTCCAACATCACGAGTCGTGGATCAGGCACCACCGAACAATCAGATGCCTCTCAGCAGCTTTCTCACCAAATGCTGTCTTCTCTGGCCCTTGCAACACTGTCCAGTGAGCTGGACAAAGGACTGACTCAGGAAATCTCCAAATTAGCTGAAAGTAAGAACACGGATATTTCAAGTTTAGGAAAGGACAAACTGAACACTCTAATAAACACAGATGTCACCACAGCAATACTATGTCCTTCTAGTAGATCATTTGCATCATTATCACATCTAATGTCATCTGATGTTGAACTTTTTAACAAGTCTATTACAACAGAAGAATTCCAACAACCTAAGGTACAAGTTGATTGCAACAATGGACTGAATGGTGGCATTTTTCTTTCTCAACCAGGCCAATCAAAAGAAATTGAGATATCAGTGTGCAGTTCTCTAAAAGACTCTTCATCAGGTGTTTTGGACAAATGTACAATGATGGAGAAAACTACCCTGCAGGTGACAGTGGCCGACTTGAGTAACATCCTTGGTAGTGGCCTATCGGCGATTTTATCTTCTAACAGCACTCTTGCTGAATCTACCATGAGTAGTAGTCACAGTAATAGTGGCAGTAGTGCTGGGCTTGCTAGTACAACTACAGGGAGTACGAATGTTTGTTCTGCAAACTCCCTGAAAGTGTCACTTGGAGCAGCTAGCTGTCAAGATTCAGCCAAAGGGTCCAACATCACGAGCATTTATACGAAACGGTCAGGCTCAACATCTGTAAACACAGTAAATTGCTTACCGCACTTATATGCCCCTGACTTGCCCTTACCAAAGAGACTCACTGAATCAGTTCAGCGCCTAGTAAAGCCCCTTCCATCAAGTGACCACTCTCTACCTCGCATTCGTAAGTCTCCTGTCAGTAGCTCCATCCGACAGCAGGCAGTTAGTACGTCTACATCTCCTCGTTCTAGTCCACACCATGGCAAACACCCCCCAATTGGCTCACCACGAGCACAGACTCTTGTAGATCACATACACACTTCATCCCAAGCTCCAGTTTCTCCTCTCAACTCATCATCACTTTCTTCTAGTCAGAACTCTTGGGTTCTCTCAAGCCACACAAGCACACCTCAACTTTCAACTATGCATAATATGGTCCAGAGTCTACCAGCTCCTCTGGTTAGTTACACTCCATCAACTCTGGCTCAAGTGGCCTCATTAGATCACCAATCTTTCTCTCAGGTTTATCCTGGAGAAAACCTATCAACTCATGCAACTGCTTCTACTTCTGCCCTGGGTAATGTATCCCAGAGACTTGGCTTGCAACATTTAGAACACCAGCAGATGCTGATAGATTCTCCAGAGGATAAAACCTTAGATTCTTCTGAACGGATTCTAAATTCTTTTGATGTGCCTGTAAGTCTTCACTCGTCGGTTATTCCACCATCTCAACAGCAGCAGTTCTTGACGACAGCGAGTAGTATCACTACACTGCCTGCAGCATTGTCTGGAACCAAACAGCGGGACTTAAATAGAAATCTAGACTGTCAAGTTGAAGAGCATGTGGTTAATTTTCTGGCATCAACTGCTAGAAAAGGCAGCACCCCTACTAACACGATCACCTCCACCACTTTACCCATCACCAACACAGCTTCGTCCTCTCCCTTACGCTCTTCATTTTCCACATCCTTCTCCACATCCATTTCACACACTGCTGAAATATCTCATGGGACTTCTGTCTCCTATGTTGACAGTTTAGGGGCTCCTAATATCCTCTCATCTTTGAACATTGCTACCCATGCAAATCCGATGACATTGGCATCTGCTCTCCAAGCAAGTCAGTCGTCATCTAATGTGACGTTGGTTGACTCACACCATCAACAACAGCAACAGCAAAATCATCATCATCAGCAACAAACTAATCCTAGGAGTGTTAACCAAAATGCGTCCCAATTAGCATTGGAACGGTTTCAGCTTCAGTCTGGTGCTATGAACTATGAGTCTAGTAGTAAACTGTTGACACAGCCAACTACCGCTGTGCCCTCAAGTGAAAGCTTAACTAGCTTCACCAATCAGCAGAGCCTACCAGGTTTGAGTGCAGAAGCAACATCTGAACAATTGTCAATGCAAAGGGTGTCTGCAGCAGTTTCTGTTCCACTGCCTGTTGCTGGTCAGCAGGCTGCCTTGCAAACCCACCTCACTGAAGCTGTGAGCTCTAATCTCAACATGCACAATGGTAGCAAGAGGCCGGCAGGAAGCTTAGCTGAGAAAAGTGAGAAGCATTTGCAGAGCACAGATTATGAAAGTACACCATCGCTTAGTTCAGCAGAAGGGAACTGTTTGACCACTGTTACAAATCCACAGGATTCAGATAGTGCCATTACATGCCCAGATGAAGCAGCTCAAGTCCCAGCTGTCACATCAGAGCAGAAGACATCTGTAGGTAGTTTGCATGCTGAAGAAACAGGCGGAAATGTGGAGGGTGACACACAGAATCACACTGATGCTATTAAACCCCTTGAGCCTGCCAATACAACATCGTCTCCTGTGAATCGTGTGTGTCATAAAGCTGAGTTAGCTAACATGGGCAATGGAGAGCAGCATCACCAGCGATCGGAACATTCTCTCAGGGAACATGATTCTAGTAATTCTTCTGGCACTGCAGCTGACCAGCTCAGTGAAGGAACCAGTTCTAGTTCTCAAAGTTCAGGTGCTAATCTTGGTAACACGCTGCCCAGTAAACTCTCCCATGGGGTCAGTCCTGATCAGTCCACGTTGGCTGTGCCAACAGAAGACTCGCATCGAACCTCAGAAGCTGATGCGGTTTTGTGCAACAATATTGACAGCCAGAGTGCAACTGTAGTGTCTCATGAATCTGTCAATGACTGCAGATCTGCAGAACAAGATGCTATACAGGAAGCCAGCAACAATTCTGAATCTCATCAGGATTCAGCTGCTTCAGCTATAACTGATGGGCAACACCTAGAAAAAGAGAAACAGGTGGAATTGGTGGAGAACTGTATCCAGTCTCATGACTGGCTTCCTAATAAGGAAGTGATGGAAAGCAATGTTACAAAACAGAGCGATGGTGGTGAGAAAGTGGATGGAAGTGATTGTAAAGAATCGTCTGATGTCAAACCTCCACTTATCCGGCGTGGAAGGCCTGGTGCCCAGGAGCGGTCAGTTGCTAGCAGTAAGTCATTGATTATCATTGATTATTTATTAATATTCTCAGTTGCATCTATGACATTTCAGCTTCTCTAATTAATTCTCAGTTTTGATTTTCTTTTTGTCAGTATTCTTCCTTAACTTCCATTTTCCATCTCAGCTATTTACATAATGCTATGTTTATGGCTCTAATTTATTTTAAAATCTCCAAACAAAAGAGATAGTTGCCCATCATATATATATATGTGTGCTTGTGAAATTGCTGAGGTTATTGTTTAGCCCTAGTCAACCCTCATCAAGCAGATCTATGGGCAAAAGCATTCTAGATGGTGTATCTGGAATGCTTTGTTCACTATTTCTAGCTGGTTGATTTTGCAACGGTTTCCTTGGC
Organism: Octopus bimaculoides; assembly: GCF_046866305.1. NCBI lineage: Eukaryota > Metazoa > Mollusca > Cephalopoda > Octopoda > Octopodidae > Octopus > Octopus bimaculoides. The sequence goes on along the minus strand of NC_142931.1, from coordinate 84,538,590 downwards.
TCAAATTTATTGAGGTAAAATAGTTGAGTGGGTGAACTGAGAGGACTATAAGCTCTTAGACTGGGAAATCACATTCTACTGCTGTTTTTTTTGTAGGTGGTTAGAGTAATAAGTGTTTAGTGTAGCAATAGAACATGAATTGTAATAAGGTGGCATAATGTAGAAACATGGGATTTTTAAATAAAAAGCTTGGATAGGGTAAAGGAAATGAGAACTTAAGAGGTAGTATTACCCAACACATTGAAGATGAGGTTGAGAGTGGAGAAAATTTGATATTCTAAAGTGATAGTAGTTTGTAAAAAATAGGAATATACAGGGTAAGAGAAAACTTCCTGTAGTGTAGCTATGGTTTGTATAGATAGTTCAGAGAAGAATATTAAGACAAATGTATAACAAGATGTTGGTTTTGTATCACAGTATAACTAGCAGGTCTACTGATGTAGATAACGAAGTGAATGCTCCATTATTATAGGGTTGTAGGAATACTACTGATGATTTCATTTTTATGCAGTAATTCAAAGGTGAATACATTTTTTTCTTTATCCACGAGAATCTTACTGATCAATACTGCAATGTAATTAAATATTTGTTAATTATTTTAACATACTTCATTGAACTCTATCTCATCTAGATACATATTTATAACTAGCTGGACATGGAAAGGGAGAATTGTTTTTACTAAGGATACAATGTAGCACCCTTACAAGGGTGGGATCTGTTCACCCTTCAGCTAGTAGTCTAGCTTTTTACCTACTTAACCAGCTGAAATGCTTTTTGATTATATGACCTTAATGATAATGGTGTTAGCGTAGATGTTGGCTTGAATTTGAAGACATCAGAGTAGATAAAGAACAGATTAACAATATGGAAAACAAAATTAGCATTGAATCCTCTTTGTGAGTAATGATAGAATACTCACTCACAAAGAGAAATAATATGAAATATAAAGCTCTCAAGAGATGTGATTACTGATATTTCAAGCAAATCTTGGGATATTTCAATTTCTCTGTTTAAAGAGATTTGCTTGAAACATCACTACTCACAAAATCTCCTTAGTGTATAACTATCTAAATTTTCAAACATTATTAAATGAATTTTGTCATTACTGACCACCATGTCTTTCCTCAGATTATTTTCGAGAACTTTTGAACAGCAACAACTAGACTCTCCAATGGAATCTCTTGTAGTTTTGTTAACACTGATAATGAGGAAATAGCTGTTACTTTGGTTTGATTGTAGATTGTAAATTTCAGCTGAAATTCTACTAGTATGTTTGACCTAATAGTCTGGAAGTTCACATTAGAGGTCTTTGTATATTTGATGTAATAGTGGGGAGTGTTTCTGGGTAACTGTGTCTGAAATATGAACGTTCTATGGATCACCACCTGAACATTGCTGTCTCAGGGTTGGCTATCAACAAAGAGTTATATCCCTTATGATGATTTATTAGCCAACCCTATTAGACTTGTCAAAAGTTGGATCTCAGGATTTACTGTAGTTACAGCAACAACATAGTGCTGTAACTATTGAAGAAGCAATATAGATAACTCTTGTCTAAATGTTAAAATGGGAAGACCTGATTGAGTTCAAGTTGAGCTAAAAGGATGTGACCTTCAGTTGAAGGGCACCAAATACTTATTGCTAAGATAAGGTTCTGATGGTATAGTTATGCTCTATGAATAAGTAAGTATTTCTAATGTAGTTTTGATGCTGAAAATTTTTAAAGAAGAAATAGTAAGTTGTAGCTGTAGTGCTTCTCATTAAGATCTTTAGTGATGTAATTGATGTGAAACGGTTCCAGTCATAAATTAACACTGAGTCATGAAGTTGATTTGTTGAAAACACTCCAGTGTCTATGTTTTTAGTTTTTTTGGCATTGTGGCATTGAAGACTCTAGCAATGGTGTTAGTGAAGTGTAACAGCTGCACTTGAAAATTGTGGACCTGGTTCACTGGGCCTCACTTTGTGAATGAATAAACGAGAATTGTATTGATGTGAAAATCTAACTTAAATCTGTGGCAAGCACAAATCTTCATTTCCACACATGTTTACATTTCCGAGTAGGTTACTACTAAAAAGTAAGCATGCTACATCTGCATACTTCTAATTTGCATGCTATTAGTCTGTATTGAACAAATTATTATTCTCGTCTTGTGTGTTTCTTGCTAAAATATATATTCAGTCAATATATTACCTTCTTGAAGGTGGTGAACTGGCAGAATCATTAGCGTGCTGGGTGAAATGCTTAGCACCTTTTTGCTCAATCTTTACTTTCTGGGTTCAAATTCCGTCAAGGTCAATTTTGCCTTTCATCCCTTTGATGGGGTCAATTACATTGCCCCCCCCCCCCCTAAAAAAAAAAAAATCGTTGGCCATGTGCCAAAATTTGAAACCAATATATTACCTTCTTCTAAAGAATTGTATTTTTTTAAGACTAATTTCTAATGTTTTTATTGAAGGCCTACAATGTAGCTATAACTCTAATTGGTGTATTATGTTTTACATACATTTAACAAAACATATAAACATAAAAAGAAAGATAAAAGAAATACTGATTAACACATGTAAATTGACAGCGCAAATAATAATGATGGCGATTTGTATGGAAGGGCAAAATATATCAGTCATTGAATTGGAGCCATGTTTGAAAAAATACATTTAATGGCTTAATTTATCATATCAAATTCAGTACTATATTTTAGTTTGTTACACTCTTGGTTTGTCAAGCCATAGAGTTATAGGACTGATAAATATAACCCTACAACCAAGCAAAATGGGTTTGCATGTAGTTTCTGTCTTCCAAAATTTACTCACAAGAAACTGATCAACCCAAGGTTATAGTGGAAGATGCCACCCAATGGGATCAACTCTGAAACCACATGGTTACAAAGCCAACCTCATAAGCATACCGCCATGCTTGTGCCTATGTGTAAATACGTTTTTCTATTGTACACTGTCACCATATTATAAGAAAAATTAAAATTTACTGGGAAGTTTCACTTTTTCTTGTACTAAAATTTACTGTTTGTGTGCTATTTGTTGGAATAAAAATGTTCTTAGTGTTGAATAATTTTCTCTATCTCCTATCATCATCTCTTAAATTACCTGTATCACTAGCTGACTGACTCCACAACTTAGGTGACCTAATCAAATTGTTGATGTTTTCTGCAGGTGTTCGTGATCGTTCTCCTGTGAAAGTCCGCAATAAGCTGTCTGATGCTGCTGCCTCATCCACAGCTGAACACAAGGAGGAATTGCCTGCCGAACCAGTGAAACGTTCAACGCGTGGTTCAACTCGACCAAAAGGTAATATTTTTGTTTTAACCTCCACCATATGGCCATCTTTGCTTTGCTTTGGCTAACAACTTGATATTTTCAAATCTTTTGGCACTCTAATTAAGTAAGAAGCTTTGCATTTGGGATTACTGTCAGGTTTTGCTTTATTAAAATCTTGATTGCATGGATTGAAGCAAAGAATCGAAAATGATTGTTTACAGATAAATGTTTGCTGTTCACTAAAAAGAAAATCCTTTAGAAGTTATTTGCAATTAATATATCAGCACTATTTTTCTCTCGCTTGTCTATGGCAGTGTTAAATAGAGCATTTATGGTACTGCTATTTTTTTGTGTTTGTCTGGGCTAATCTCAGTGTGTTGTATAATTTATTGCTGAGAGCAGTAATAAATGAATTTCTGTGAAATTCAGTCCTTCTCAAAGGAAAAGATATCTGCAGGAGACTGATATCAAGACCAGAGACAAATTTGCCTCACTCAGCTTCATACTTATGTAAGCTGAAGCCAATTATCAGCCATATAAGTCCTGCATATGCATGGAAGGAAATAATAATTCTTTCCACTATAGTAGTGGTTCCCAACTTGGGGTCTGCGAACCCCTGGTAGTCCACAAAGGTAAGATAAGCCTATTAGACGGGATCCGTGGGAAAATTTATTTAAATAAAAGGATTGGGAGCCACTGTGAAAAGGTTGGGAACCACTGCACTATAGACACAAAGCTCGAATCTTTTTGGAGGGTCCAAACTGATGGCGTTGACCCCAGTGCTCAGCTAGTATTTTATCGACACCAAAAAGATGGAATGTAAAGTTGGCCTTGGCAGAATTTGAACTCGGAATGTGAAGCCAGAAGAAATGCAGCTAAGCTCTTTGTCCAGCATGCTAATGGTTCTGCTGTATCACTGCCTTTACCTCAATAATAATAAAACTAGTAATCCTTTCTAATATTGACACAAGGCCTAAAATTTTGGGGGTGGGGATGAGTCGATTACATCAATCTCAGTGTTTCACTAGTACTTAATTGACCCTGAAAGGATTAAAGGCAAAGTCGACCTTAGTGGAATTTGAACTCAGAATGTAGCAATGGGCTAAATTCTGCTAAGCATTTCACCTGGCGTGCTAATGATTCTGCCAGCTTGCCACCCCTCATAAATAATAATAATAATAATATGCCCTGATGCAATACCAGGCACTGGCTCTCATAGCTTCTGATCTTAACTGATTGGAAGTGTTATAATGTACATGTTTGTCTTGGTATAAAAGGTCATATGCTGTTTATCCTGATATGAGATCACCATACCATGCACACAGTTGTGATGCATATGTTTGATGTGTCCTTATCAGATTAGTAGTCAAGATGGGTATATTGGGCTTTGTATATTTATATCCCAGTGCCACTTTGGCATGCATTGCTCTCACTCACTCACTCACTCACTCAATAGTAATAATCCTTTCTACTGAAGGCACAAGGTCTGAAATTTTGGGGGAGGGGACTAGTCAATTACATTGACCCCAGTGTTTCACTGGTACTTAATTTATTGACCTTGAAAGAATGAAAGGCAAAGTTGACCTTGGCAGAATTTGAACTCAGTATGTGGTGACAGGTGAAAAATCGCCAAGCATTTTGCCTGGTGTGCTAACAATTCTGCCAGCTTGCCACCTTAATAATAATAATAATAATAATAATAATAATAATAATAATAATAATAATAATAATAATAATAATAATAATAATAATAGAGTCAAAATTAAAAGAAGAGTGCCATTTGCTATCTTGTGAACAATATTTTGACATCTCGCGTGTCTTCCACTGGTTCAAAAAATAAATTTGTCAATCTACTTCATTTTGGTTAATATAGAAAGGATTGAGGTAACTCCTCCTGAAGATATAGAGTCAAAATTAAAAGAAGAGTGCCATTTGCTATCTTGTGAACAATATTTTGACATCTCGCGTGTCTTCCACTGGTTCAAAAAATAAATTTGTCAATCTACTTCATTTTGGTTAATATAGAAAGGATTGAGGTAACTCCTCCTGAAGATATAGAGTCAAAATTAAAAGAAGAGTGCCATTTGCTATCTTGTGAACAATATTTTGACATCTCGCGTGTCTTCCACTGGTTCAAAAAATAAATTTGTCAATCTACTTCATTTTGGTTAATATAGAAAGGATTGAGGTAACTCCTCCTGAAGATATAGAGTCAAAATTAAAAGAAGAGTGCCAATCCTTTCTATATTAACCAAAATGAAGTAGATTGACAAATTTATTTTTTGAACCAGTGGAAGACACGCGAGATGTCGAAATATTGTTCACAAGATAGCAAATGGCACTCTTCTTTTAATTTTGACTCTATATCTTCAGGAGGAGTTACCTCAATCCTTTCTATATTAATAATAATAATAATAATAATAATAATAATAATAATAATAATGATGATGATGATGATTTCATTTATTTGCCACAAGGGTGAAGGACGAGGGAGACAATACAAAGACAAAGTGTGAGGGTTTACACATAATGAAATGATAAAAAAAAAGGAAAGAAATTAAGTATACACAGTATACATCGAAAAAGAAGGGACATATGCATAGCATACAAAGGTTAAAAAAAAGAAAGAAAGTGGTGGGGAGGATGATAGAGATATGACCCTCCTGATACGGGAAGGTCTCTAGGGATAATCAAGGGACGCACTATCCAAGTTATCCCTGATATCACAAAAGCAAGTGCCCTCTCCAGTTCCTTCTCTCTGGCCCACTGGGCTACACTTAGAGAGGTACCATCCACTCTTGCCATTTTTGCAAACTTTCACCTTCCTGTCAATAAAGGCCTGAAATTTTGGGAGAAGGGGCCAGTCGATTAAATTGACCCCAGTATGCAACTGGCACTCAATTTATCGACTCTGAAAGGATGAAAGGCAAAGTCGACCTCGTTGGAATTTGAACTCAGAATAATTCTGCCAGCTTGCCGCCTTAATAATAATAATTGGCCAGCAGTTTTGATGCAAGGGGTTTGTTGATACCACTGACCCCTGTACTTTACTGGTAGTTTTATTGTATCAGTCCCTGAGGAAATGAAAAGCAAAGTTGACTGATGGAATTTGAACACACAACATCTCGACTAAATATTGTAAGGCATTTCTATCCATACTCTTAGAGATTCAGCCAAATAATAATGAAGGTAATGCTGCACAAAGTTGCACATTCTTTAGGTAGAGTGATTGAAATTGACACTATTACTGGTGTCATTTTATCAACTAAAAGTCAAATGTGTAGTGTAATAGTCACCTAGTGGGACTGTGGATTACACCTAATTATTCTATTTTTATAGAGTTTGGTCTGCTTCGTCAGAGCTTACTTGAGTTACACAACAAAAATCTACTTGCAGCTTATTGAAAGTTTTTCAGTTGAAAGAGAAATTAATATTTTTTTAAAGTTTGTTAATTTAGATAAGCTTACATGTTGTAGGAAGATGACTGAACTGAAATTTCAAGTAGTGTTTTATAGAAGGTAAAGAACATTCACTACACTCTTGGAGTGGTTGGCGTTAGGATGGCATCCACCTGTAGAAACCATGCCAAATCAGATTGGAACCTGGTGCAGTTCCCCAGCTTACCAATTTTCAGTGAAACTGTCCAACCCATGTCAGGATGGAAAACAGACGCTAAATGATGATGATGTTATCATTTGCAAATTTGAAAGGATTTTTTTCCAGTTCAAACCATCACTAACATCTTTGGATTCTAATTTTTATTTATTATATATTTTGTTTCTGTTATCGTATATATAGATGGCTTAAATATAATGATTGTTTCTTATTTTGCAGATTTACCAGATCAAGTCTGGCACAAGCGGCGCCGTTCATCTCGTGACCACAGATGAAAACTGGAGTTGGCTGTAGTGGTGCAGTGCTGCTTGTGTGTTTGCAGCTGTTGTTGTCAGTTCATTGTACATAGCTACACGTCATTATCCACTCCTCTCCTCCTCTTGTTGCTGGCCTGTGTTCTAGCTGCCGTTGACCTTCATTAAGCCTTCACAACCACCACCACTACCCTTCCACCTCCACTACCACAACTACCACTAAGCATCAGCATCACCATTACTACCACAAACATCACCACAACTGTCACAGTTACCAACACCACCACCACCACCACCACCACCAACCACCTCAACAACACTCCCTTGGATTTCTCCCCAGCATCATGCCATTGTATTTCATACACAAACAAAAATCTCTCTGACATGTAAATAGCAACAAGTTATCTGTAAATATGTAGCACTACCGGAGTATTTAAACTATGGACTAAAGCAATGCCGAGTTAACTTCTTCTGAAAGTGTCTGTGGAATGGAATGAAACCATTACATTAACCCGTCTGTGTGCATGTGCTAGTGCGTATGTGATGTGATGTGTGTGCTTGCGTGTGCATGTTTGTATGGATGGTGTATGTGGTGTGTTTTAGTATGATTGTGTGTGCATGTAAGTGTCAATTGATAAACCCTGGATGGCCAGTGTGGAAATGTAAAAAAAAAAAAAAAATTTAAAAAAAAAAGACAAAATTGAAAAAAAAAATTTCAGATACCAAACTTAAAAAGATGTGTGTGAAGAAGCGGGGTGGGAATGAGAATGTAAGTTGCTTGATTAAAAAATTTTTAAAAATTATTATTATTATTATTATTATATTATTATTACTATTATTATTATTATTATTATTGAGGAGGTGGGGATAGAATGAAAGTTGAGGGTGTAATAAAAGATTTAAAAAAAAAAAAAAAGGCCTTTTCCTCCCAACTGAAACACAGCTTTCTCCTCTCTCTCTCTCTTTCTCTCTCCCTTCCCCCTTTTCACATTGAAGTTTGAAGTCTTGGTGATGGCAGCAACTTGAACAAAGGGAAATAGCAATGACTACAGAAAGTGGTAGGTGATGGTAGTGGTAGTACTGGCACAGCTGCTAGTAATGGTGATGTTGATGATGATGATAATAATTATAATAATAATAATAATAATAATGATAGTGATGGTGGTGCAGCAACAGCAGCAGACTTGTGTATAAAAAAAAGTTGCTCTCGTCTGGACAGTGTATAAAAAAACCAACACAAAAAAAAAAGAACTTGTCTAATTTAAAAAAAAAAAAACCAATAAAGACTCTCATACCAATTTATAGTAGCCTTACCCTTGATTCTGCTCCCAGCTTTTTTTCGGGCCCGTTTTTTTAATTTTTTAACTCTGCACACCGTCAAAGAAAAAAAAAGAAAGAAAAAAAGGTGTGTAATATGTGTATGTGTGTTTGTGAATGAGTGTGTTGGTGTGTATACATCTATACACATGCATTTTTATTTGTATATGATGTGTGAATGTATATACTTATACATGAGTGTGAATGTACATTTGTGTGTTTGTGTATATATAAATACACATGTATAATATATAATATACATACATACACTTAGCTCTCAGACTGCATTTAAATAGGATCTTTTGTGATAGTTTTCAGCTCAAAACAAGACTGTTTGCCTTTCTGGGCCTCGTCAGCTCTGCCAGTTGCTATAGTTATTCCAACATCTTCCTTTCTCTTTCTCTCTCCTCACTACAGACATAACAATCTCTCTCGCTAAAACTATTTTAATACTATTACCACCATTACCACAACTACTATTACATCACTCCATTTGTAGATTTGCACACCAAGTGTGACAAAACAGTTATTATTTACATCTTATTTTATTGACCACTGATGGATGGAAGGCATACTTAATAGTTTCTATGATTGATACCAGTCTACATAGTAGATGAGGAGGTATTAGTCATTTAAATCAATCTGAGCATTTGACCAATAAAATGCAGTACCAACCAAGTCCTGGGGTCGATTTGACTACCTCCTCCTGGAATTTGTGGTCATGTCCCTATGTTAGAGTTGGTTAAGTTTGGCTTTCATCCATCAGCAATTGATAAAATAAGCATTTATCAAGTACTTAGGTCAGTTTAATCAACTGTTCCTTTCTCTCTGATCAACCAGATCTTTTCCCAGATGCAATTTTGTGCCACTTTTAGTAATATTGTTTCAAATTTTGGCTAGTAATTTTAGTGGGAGGATGTTAGTTGATTACACTGACCCCAGCACCTAACTGGTACCTTACTTTATTGACCCATGGAAAGATGAAACCAAAGTTGATTTCAGTGGGATTTGAACTAAGATCATACAGAACTGCAAGAAATGTCACTAAGTATTTTGTCCAACCACACTAATGAGTTCAAATTCTACTGAGGTTGATTTTGTCTCTTCAGGGTTGATAAAATATGTACCAGTTGAGTACTGGTCTAATGTAATTGACTAACCCCCTCCCTCTAAAAATGTTGCCCTTGTACTAAAATTTGAAATAATTATTATTGTTATTATAATGAAATCATATTTATTTTCATTTGCCTTTTTTTTTTTGGTGGGTGGGGTTATCAATTATATAATTAAATTTTGATGAATTAAGTCCACTTGGTCTAAATTCTGAATTTAATATTCTTTACAAGATGGGGTGATGATGGCATGAACATTTCACTTTTTCTATTTCTTTTCCCCTTAGAAAGGTCTGGCCTTGTGCTAAATTATTATTATTAATTATTATTATTATTATCATTATCATCATGTTAGAAATGGTTAATATTATTAAAGTATCAGTATTATTAAAGCAGAGAAGATGGATGAATGTCAAAGATAGAAGAAAATTGACTATAAAATGCTTTGCATTGTCTAGATTGGCAACACACTGTTCTTAGTTCAAATCTCTGACTAGGATCAACTATTGGTATTGGTTGTTTCAATTTATGATGTTCCATGAGGTTAAATTTATAAAATTCTTTTCAGTGTCCCAATTTTCATTTCTCCTCCAAGCTACTCAAAAGATGTTGATTTTATACTCTTTGAGCAGCATGACTATCACAATTTCTTGTATCTCCTTATCTTAAATCTTGAAGCATATTCTCAGAATCATTAGTGCACCAGACAAAATGCCTCACAGTATTTATTTCAACTCTTTACTTTCTATGCCAAGGTCAACTTTGTCTTTTAATCCTTTTGGGGTCGGTACCCATTACCTCTGAAATTGCTGGCCTTGTGCCAAAATTTGAACCAATTATTATTAAATAGGGAAGTTAATGAGAAATGAAGTGACAGATTTATGTACCTTGTAGTTATTTAGTTACATGTCCTTTCAATCATCTGGGTTTGATAAAAGAAGTATCCATTAAATACTAGGGTTGATCTAAGTGACTATACTCATTGTCCAAAATTGTGGGTCTTGCATCTATGTTAGAAAGTATTTAATTACAACTTTGTTTTATGTTCTGAGTACACATCCTATCAAGGTCAACTTACTCTTTCTTCCTGTGCGGGGTGCAGGATGTATCAATTAAGTACTAGGATAGATTTAACTAATTGTTAAATTTCTGGCCTTGTCTCTTTGTTGGTTAAAATATGTGGAATTTGTTCTTACTCTTTATGCTCTGAGTTTTAATCCTGCTGTGGTCATCTTTCCAGAGCTAATAAAATGCCAGTCAAGTACTGGGTTTGTTATGATGGACTGTTCTCCTCCAAGTTACTGTCTTTTTCTTACCTTTGTTAGAAGTGATTATTCCAATTCTTTTTGCTGTTTTGCTTTCTTTCTTCAATCCTCTTTTCTATCTTTTTTTTTTTAAACCGTTTTTGTTTGTTTCATTGTTTATAGTAAGGCCTATGGTTAAGAGATTGACCAAAAGAATCTGACTAACAGGATATCTTGTTTGTGTCAACCAATGGGACTACTTGATTGGTAGTGATTGATCCAATCAACTAACAAAACAGTGATGTAGCTGCTAAAGAGTTAAGTGACAAAATTAATTTATAACTGATCTGTGGATTAGATTTTTCCCTCTTCTCTGAAATTTTTCTGAGGCCCCCCCCCCTACTTCCTTCGTTTCTGCTCTTAGTTCTACACTTCTTTTCCAGCCATTACATTTCATCTCTTCCACCCACATCTGTTTCATCTATTTCTCGTATTTTCCTAAGCCAGTACCTTGTTGCTCTCTGTTCTGCAAACAGTCATTAGCAAACAACAAAAATAATTTCGTATCTTCATCAGTATTTGGGCACCATCTGTCTTCTTTTTTAACTTTCCTAATCTTAGATGCATCAATTCAAGCAACCAACCCATAATTTTGACACATTGTTGCCTCACCTCTTACATTACAAACTATTTGTCATTTCAAAAACAAAAAGAAAAAGGAAGTAAAAAGGGATAATGAATCCTTCTCATTGGAAAATTTTTTATATGACAAAATTTAAATTATTTGCTGTGGTGTTCATTGCTTTTATTTTTTAAATCTCGGAAAAAAAGAAAAACATGAAATAAATTTAAAAAAAATAATAATGATAATAATAAAAAGGAAGAGAAAAGGCCTTGTCTGCTGTTGGAAATTGCAGGCATTTTGCTAGGATCTGAAGAATTAGGCACATCAAGTTTTGGGCTTCTCTTTTTTTTTTTTTTTCTCTCTTTTTTTTTATCTCCTGGTTTGGTTATTTTCAGTTGAAAAATTGAGGTTCTAAAAGATTTTTGCAGCACATTGGTGTTGTTTGTGTGCCAGTGTGGTTTGCTTTGCTAGTAGGCAGGCTGCAATGGTGTCACCTTATGAGGGTTCTTACCTCTGCTCCAGTCCCTCTCTACTTGTCTGTACATTGAGCTCAACTCTTAGCCCCAGATGCTGTTAGTTTCTATGTAGATACTACATAAGCTCGGTGTCCAAGGTCTGTATATTTTTTATTTTTATATTCAGTACTTGTGAATAAAATCTCAAATTTTAAATTGTTCATGCTTTCAGAGAGTTTTGATTGAAAAGAACTTTCATCCACATGGCACTGTGGAACTGATTAGTGAGAATGGCAAACAATATGAAAATTATTGAACTTGTTTCTTTTGCCTGAGAGATTCCACAAGTTGTGTTTCCTTGAGATAAAGGCCATACTTATGTTGAAGGCCTAACAATTTCTCACATTTTCAAGTATTTTGTGTTACTTGCTGGTGCTTGACAAAACAAAAAACCCCAAAATGTGCCTTCTGAAAACTTTTAACTGCATTTTTCAACTGTTATCATTATTATTATTATTACTATTATTATTATTATTATTATTATTATTGTTTTTTGTTGATATTTTAAAAGTATTTCTAATATTGCCACTTTACAAAAGGGTAAGCTCTACTCAAGATTTTTTGCTTCTGTATTATGAAGGTGTGGCTTTCTTCCTATTAACTGTTTCCACTGTCAGTCACTGAGGAACTGAAGTGGTAGTTCTGGAATAGTAAAGCTACCACCTCTACTTAATTCTTCAACTACTGCTCAACTATGACCTTCTTCCTAATATGCTATTTTTTCCAGTTTTGACAGCTAATCACTAGTCTTGTAGTTCTACTGCTGTTCTACATGGTTTTAGTATTAACATAACTTTGATGGAGTGTTTATGGTTGTAATTTCTGCAGCCAATGACTTTTGTTACTGTGAACAGAGACTGAGGAACCTATTGTTATTCAGGTTAACTGAGGCAGACAAATATAGGCTTTGTCTACAGTATCAAGTTTTGAACTTGAAACTATGTAGTCAGTAGTTCAGTACTTTAACTTTGTACCCATCTTGCCTTCCAATTAAAGAATCTCTGTTATTAATAGAATTTTTTCTTTCTTTCATTTAAGCTAATTTTATTAACTATTCCTTACTATTCCCAGGAAATGATTTAGAAATGTGTTTTCAAAGAGGCTTTGGGTATCTATTTAGTTTTAATATGGCAAATAGAATACTATAGCAATGTATTTTATAAGCTGCAAAAATTTTTATGTCTAAGACAAGAGCTTTCATTACTGTTTGCTAAATTTGATCTGCTTTGAGATATTCAGCCTGTCTGGGCCTTCTTAACTTGATTTGTTAAATTTAGGTTTCACATACTTATGGATTATGAAGATTGGCCAAATTTCATTATGGAATTTACTTGCTTCTACACAAACATTTTCTGCTTTATAATGCTGTATCATGCTTTAGGAAAGATCACTTGAATAGTACTACTTATTTGCTTATTTTTACATTGTTGCATGAGCTAAGCTATTTTGCTTCAACATCCTGTGTACAAAGGTCAAAAGATCTTTGTCATATAGATTCTTTGATTGATTTAAAATCACTTCTAAGGGTTTTTTTTTTTTGTTAAAACTTTTTATAATTTTAGTCAATGAAATTAACATAAACTCATGTACAACTTTAGTTTTTTGTACCTCAATATTTCGTTACATGTTTATTCAGGTGTCATATTTGAAAACCTTTGTCATGTGAGTGGTTGCTGCTGTTTAGCCCTTCAGATCAGTCCTAACTCTGCAAGTTATTGTATTTTTATTAATTTTTTTTCTATTGAAAACTTAGAGTGTAATTTGAGGGAAATTTGGCTGCTCTTTATAACCAATCACACAATGGATCTGTTGTGTTTTGTTTTTAATTCTCAACAAGTATATATCAGATAAACAGTAGAGTTGTGTGTCTGTAAAAAATCTTGTCTAATCATTTTTTAAAATTTAGAAATGATGTTCAAATTTTGACATAGACAAGGACCTCCCAGTTTTCTTTATTCATTTCAGATTCAGTTAGTAAATGTTCTATGCAATTACATTGTTTATAGAGAGGTAGAGAGGACTAGATCTATTACTTAGTTCAATCTGTTTTATTTTTCAAGTATATCATAAATTGGAGATGAATACATTTGTCATCTGTTAAAGTTGAATTGCTTTATGTTCAGGGCCATGATAATTATGCTATCATTTTTAGTCACCTGCCTAGAAATTTTCTAAGTATTTACCAGATCATTTTGGCTAATGTAATTTTTTTTGTGTGGATTGGCCATGGCTAGCTGCTTTCCTTTTCTTTTTTGTTCAACATCCAGAAGCAACACACCCACAAACACACACACACACACAAACACACACACACACACACACACACACACACACACACACACACACACACAAGTCTGTTATGCTATTTGCTGCTTCTATAGGCAAACATTACTACTGCTAATACTGTTACTGTTTTCTAAGTTGCCATCCATAACAAGCCACTTTTGAATACCCTTTCCTCTTCAAAATAACTTTTTCCCACCTCTGCTATCATTAATATGGGATACAGCACCTTCCACTAATGCCTCCATCTCTCCTACCACTGCTATTATTCACACCCTTACTCTTCTTTTTGGCTATCATTAATTCACCTCCCCACCCATGTATATGCTTGTATGTGATACAGAGACTTGTATGTGATTATGTTGCTTGTCTCCTTGATAATTGTTAAAAAAAGGAACACAGAAGTGTGTGTGTGAGAGAGAGAGATTGTGTGATTGAGAGTGTGTAGAATGTGCTTATGTTTAAGGTAATTTACCACCGGCTATGGCTTACTTTAAAGACTCAACTGAATGACTCAAGATTTCTCACATTGTGGGCACACTAGACATGAAACTTCAGTAGCAACAGGAACATCTATGGAATCAATGTGGTGGCGATGTGTCTGCCTACCTTTTCAAGTGCTCTTTCCTCAATTTACTTACATAATATTTATCAACCTGTATTTGAGGATTTCTATTGTATAATTAATCAACACGATCATATAAATTATCATCTCAAATGAGATTATCTTCTAATAGTTACATTTCACAAGTTTTCTTTCAAAGTCATCATCATCCATCATCGTCATCATTATTATTCAACATCCATTTTTCTATGTGTGCATAGGTCGGGCGGAATTTGACGAGGGAAATTTTCTACGGCCAGATGCCCTTCCTGTTGGCAATCTTCACCTATTCCCAAGCAAGATCATATTTCCTCATAGTCAGATATTTTTCACAGAGGACTGGAAACAAACAGCATTGCTTGTGTGATGGTGATACTCGTTTAAAGCCGTCAGCATGCACACGTATATACACGATGTGCTTCTTCCAGTTTCTTTTTTCTAAATCCACTCACAAGGCTGTGGTCGGTCGGGTCTAGTACAAGACACCTAAAGTGCTGTATAGTGCAACTGAACCATAGACCACGTGGATAGAAAGCAAGATTCTTAATCCCACAGCCACGCCTGTAATACAGATGATAATTTTTTTTTATTATGGTATAAGTGAGGAGGATTCTGAGATTATACAGAATTACTGCTATTGTTGGCAAATTATGCTTCTGCAATTAATCTGGGATGTACTCGCGCCCACGTATCTGTGTGTGTGCACAACTGGTACTCTGTTGGTTACGACGACGAGGTTCCCAGTTGATCCGATCAATGAACAGACTACTCGTGAAGTTAACGTGCAAATAGTTGAGCATTCTACAGACGTGTACCCTTAGCGTAATTCTTAGGGAGATTCAACATGATGCACTGTGACAAGACTGGCTCTTTGAATTGCAGGTACAGCTCCCTTTTGCCAACTGTATAGACTGGAACAATGTGAAAGAAAGTATCTTGTTCAAGGACACAACGCGCCACCGGGAATCGAACTCACGACCTTACAATCGTGAGCCGATTACCCTAACCACTAAACTACGCGCTTTCGTTATGTCTATGCATAAGGTGGAAATGGACATAACTGAGTGGTTAAGTAGTTGCTTTCAGGAGTTCTTGCGTTCAATCCTGCCGTGTGACATTTTGGGCAAGTGTCTGAGCCTTATGAATAAAACTTTACTTGATAAAGAAATACGCTAGGAGACTATACTTAGAATTCAAAAGGTCGAGGTTGTTAAACTGATTTGACCCGAGAATTGCATTGAGAGTATACGTCTGCGAAATCGTCGGCCATTTTACATGTTAATGCAAACCGTTCAGTTGATCGACCGGATAATCATTGTTGGAACCGGACATGTATGTCTGTGAGTTATGTGCATATATGAGTATATGTACATATATATGTATGTTTGCATATATTATGTGCGGTCGATAATGTTTACAACATTAGCACTGCTTATATATAATTTAATTTAATTTAATAAACACATGTTTTTATGTGCTACTATTAGTTTGATGTGCAATCATCAGACACTGCCCACAAAGTCTGATGATTGTGCTCGGACACCAGATGTGTTAAAAGACATGCCCTCAGCACATGAAACTAATAGTAGCACATAAGAAAATATAGTGTTTATTAAATAACATCTCATCAGACGGTGTACTTTTTTCGTTGATCTTACTATCACGGAATAGTACTATATATATATATATATATATATATATATATATATATATATATATATATACACACACAAAAGGTGGGAAGATTTTCAGGTAAAGAGAAAATATCTGAAGGCAGACAAAACATGGTTGAAGAAAGGTGGAAATACGAAGCGAAACAACAATAATGAAATACTGTACAGTGAGAATACAAGGAAAAAAACGGGATCTAATGCTTCAAAGAGGTAAGAAAAAGAAATTATAAAAGTATACGACGTCTGTTTCCAATGCAAGCTTACTGTGAAAAGAAAAGAAGAAAAAAACAGGTAAATTCGGTTTCATGGGACTTATTTGGGACAAAATTTGACGACTGAATGCATTTTTAAAAACAAAACCATACCTGCTTTGCATGTAAAGCATATTTTATTTTACAGGTCGTTGAAATCGTTGAGCAAACGGTCACCCAGGAATGTAAATATTAACATCATTTTGATTGAGTAGTGACAAGCCGTGCAGTATCTGTATTCACGTGCACGTGTACCAAATTCATTCAGAAGGTATTGGTTAATTCATGGCTATAGTAGCCAACTCTTGCCCAAGATGCCATGCAGTGAGACTGGGATTGAATCTGAAACCTGGTGGCAAAGCTAACAACACAAGTACACCTGTGTCTATTTGGTATATGTGTATATGTTTACATTAGTATATGTAGGTGTGTGTGTGTGTATATATATATATATATATATATATATATATATATATATAATTTTTTCCCCGAATTTGTGTGAATGTGTATTGAATAAATATATCAGTTGAATAAAGTTAAAACATGGTCTGGTTTTCACGGTTTTTATTATGGTATTTTAACGTTAAAAATAGTTTATGTTCATAAAGTTCAACTGGTTTTCACGTTTTTTATGGTATTTCAACATGAAAAAAAGAATTTGTAATGTTTATAAACTTCAATTAGAGCTTTCGTAGTAATCATCAGATTTCAAAATGTATTTAACTGACAGTTGAGTTCTTGACAACTGGTAGTACCTCTTAGAACGCTCCAACAATCTGAATTTTTGGTTTACGGTTTTGACCAATCCGCTTGCAGTTTAAGCGTCACAGTTTGCCGGGCGTACCGATATTACTGGCATACATCCCATCTTTATTTTAACCAATTAGCTTACGATTTACATGTAATGGTTTCATGAGTGAACAAGCTCAGTTGGTTTCGATCGTTTTTATTTCAATTGGTGGGCGTCTTCTGTAATTTGTTTATATTTATATGTTAAAGATATTTTTTAATTCACATCATTAACTGGTTGTTATATTATTGTTGTTATTTCCGTTCAGAACAGGTTTGAACATTTTTATAAACCGTTTTTCTTTCATCTTTCTTCCAACCTCACTTATGTCATGTAGTTTGTGGAAAGGAAAAATTAGAAACATTCTCTGTCAGTTAAATACATTTTGAAATCTGTTGATTACTACGAACGTATGAAAGCGCTAATTGAATTTTATGAACATTACAAAATATTTTTTTAATGCTAAAATACCATAATAAAGAACGTGGAAACTAGACCATGTTTTAACTTTATTCAACTGATACATACATACAAACATACATACATACATGCATGCATGCATGGTGGATCATTTCGATCATTCAATGAATGAGATTTCAGCAAAACACAGTTGCACAGTGTTCTTAGTTTTGGAGAAAATGTGGTGTTCGTGCCTTGGCTTGCTGAAAACTTTTCACGATGATTATTATCATCGTGGGCTTGGTTTGTACAGATTCAGTCCCACTCTCTCATCTTTCAAACTTCTATTGGTCAGGTTCAGCAAGGGCCATGAGCCCAGTTGTTATCAGGATGCTGGATGTGTAAGGAGGCATTTTCTCTTTGATGAGCAGCTAAAGAGCTGAAGGACCTTATCTGCCCTGAGTCCATTGGAGTGTCTGTGAATAACCTAAGGAAGGCAACTTCTTGTTTCACCCTCTCCCCTACATAATATATATACAAGGGCCTTATTTCAGGGGACAAGTATCCACCAACTTTTTCAGGAACGGGAGACAAACCATCTTTTGTCTCCAGTATTTTTTCCCAATTAAAAGAATAAGTCCCACCGTCAATCTAGATGGTATCTTGCAGAATGTCAAACTGGTGCAGGAGGAGCTAAAAAGAAATCTACGCAGTGAAGAAAAATTTCAGGAGCTTTTTAATACAGCAGAAAAAATGATTTATCAACTCGATATTTTTCCAGGGCAACGAAAAGTTCCCAGAAGATACCAGGAAGGAAATGCGTTAAAATATCAACACTGCACTGTTTTGTATCATTACAGAGTGCAGTGTTTGCAGGTAGTGGATACTGCAATAGCAAATTTGTAAGATTGTTTTTTTTCATAGGATTTAGCAGATTATGAAAAACTGAGCAATATTTTCCTCAATGGAAATTTTTGTGCTGAAGTGATCATGCAGTATCCAGAGTTTGAGGAATATTTTTTAAGGAATGAAATGCTTTTTTATAGAAATCATCATAGTGGATAATCTCTCAAGGATCATCGAAAATATTCGGTGAAATGCAATCAGAAGTCCGTCGCATGTTTCCAAATGTTGAGCTATTGCTCAGGTTACTTCTAGTGTTTCCAACCAGTTCTTGTGAAGCTGAAAGATCTTTTAGCGCTCTGCGGAGACTCAAAACTTGATTGTGATCGACCACGACTCAGCAAAGGTTGAATCATATTCTAATATGCCATATTCGTAGAGATGTTTTGAAAAAGATTAGTTATTTATTGACAGCAATGATGCGAGATATAATACATTTGGAAAGTTCTAAAAGACAAATTTACTTTATATTTTTTATTCAAACATCTATGTTTCATTTTTTATTTATTTGATATAATAAATTCTTTTTAAGCTTATTTTTTTATATATGAATTTCATTTGAGTACATAAAATTTAAAAAGTGTAAAATTTTACTTATGTGATTAGGTTCAGAAAAGGTACCATATCGTCGGGCTGTAATAATTACTGATTGTGGCATATAACTGATCAGAATGTTGTGGGTAGTTTCCATGGAAGGAAAGAAAAGTTACTTTCCATGGATTGATATTAGCCGCGGTTGAACCTTGTGTGTTGCCAAAATGGAGACAGCCACGTTGCCAAAACGAATTTCCGCTCACAAATGTAGTATCCAAATATTCCCCTTTTTGAGTTCAGGAAAGCACCCGGATCGTGTGAATTTTTTTTCAAATGGTATTACTTGCCAAATTAGTTGCATCTGTTGGTCGGTTACTAACTGTCCAATCGCGTGTTTGCAACAGTTTGTTTTCAACGCGAGAAAGATAGCTTTGTCTCTGGAGCCTACCCAAGGTTATAAAAACCCTTGCATTCTGCTTCGCTTGGTCTTTAGCAGCAGCCGTTGGCCACACACCACATCTCTTTGGACCAGCGTCGATGAATCAGAAATCCAGCCTGTCTCACAGCTTTCTTCAACCAGTCTTCTCCGGTCTTCATCATTACTGCAACAGACAGCAAACCACAGCCACATCAACAGACCCAGCAGAACTGAAGTCATTTAAATCCTTGTTCCAGACTGTAATATAATCATCATTCTCTTTTGGCAATCTTATTTTTATAACGAGAGGAATAAATCGTCGCTTATTCATCTAATCCAAATCTTATCGTTTGCTTCTTCTTTCTCCGTTATAGTTTGTAAGAACTTGGAAAAAGGAAGGGATAGAATCGAAATTTGGAATAGACGCTTGCAATAGACGATGGAATGTTAAAGTTCAGAGGGTTAGAGAAATATTATTAAAGCAGGATAAATTAAGTGGTGTACTGTTTAATTATTATCGAACCAATGTTCTAACGACATTGAGGTTGGACGCTTTAGGTATTAAGAAAGGGTTCTAGAAAGTAAATAGCGTTCCCGAGCGTCTAGTAACACAATCTGTATCACGTCCTCACGTTTTTTGTTGTTGTTTTTTTGCCTTTTTCCTTTTTTGAACTTATATATATATATATATATATATATATATATATATATATATATATATATATGTATACGATTCAGGGAAGACGGGGAAACTTTATAGATGAGCTGTACGTATTAAGCGTAGAGGTAGACATTAGATATGCTGTAGTGTTTCATGGGAAAAATGAAGAGAAAGAGTTCTGAGTAGAGGAGAACTGAAAAGCATTTGTGGAACTTCATGGAAAGTTAAACATTTGTAGAGTAACTGTAAGATGAATAATAAAAGTGTAGGATGCTAATGCTAAAATATTAAAAAATATAAAATCAAATTGAAACTTGTAGAGACGTATTTATCTTTTACAAACTTATAACAATAGGCGTAGGAGTGGCTGTGTGGTAAGTAGCTTGTTTACGAACCGCATGGTTCCGGGTTAAGTCCCACTGCGTGGCAGCTTGGGCAAGTGTCTTCTACTATAGCCTCGGGCCGACCAAAGCCCTGTGAGTGGATTTGGTAGACGGAAACTGAAAGAAGCCCGTCGTATGTATGTGGGATCTTTATGATTTGACGGCCAACACTTGTTTTCTTAACGAAACACTTTTAAACTTGGGACACTGGTAGAATGTGTCATACAAAACAACTTTTTCTCTTAGCTTTGTTAACAAAAAATTGTACATCGCAAGTTATTTCATGTTAAAGTTGTCGTATTTCTGTAATTTCAACCAATCACTGACGTCTATTCAGCTGAAACAATAATTTTTTCCCGGTCATAAAAATGTTATTCCCTGTGACATATTTCATCCGGTGTAATCGTAATTTATACGCATATATTGTTTATATAATAAGTTCGGGTTCTAGAGTTAGGGTTAGTTTTAGGGTCAGTTTTAGGGTTACGGTTAGGGTTGCCATAACTTCACTCATAACCCTAACCCTAAAACCCTATAACCCTAACCCTAACCCTAAAACCCTATAACTCATAACCATAACCATAACCCTATAACTCATAACCATAACCAAAACCCTAACCCTAACTCTAAAATCCGAACCCTAACCCTAAACTAGAGTTTGATTCGAAGAAGATTTGGTTGCTATTTCTAGGAAATGAAGCACTTGGTGGAGGTGCATTAATAATTCTGCCAGCTCCAATAACAAGTGCAGGCAATATTCAAGTATTTTGATGGCTTTTTCCCCTTTGTTTACGAACAGTCTAGTTAATCGGAAATGTCAGAACTAACGGGGATTAATACCATATACACCGTCACAGCACTAACTGTATTCAACTGAATAGACGTCAGCGATTAGTTGAAATTATCGCGATAATTTCTACTAAGCACTGACGTCTATCCAGTTGAAAACAGTTAGCGCTGTAACGGTGTATATCGTATTAATCCCCTAACCCTAACCCTAACCCCGTTTTGAAATAGATCCCAATTTTTAACGTGAAATAATTTCGGATACAAAAATTTTTATCTGTTCTATACCACAAAATATACAAGTATACGAAGTTTGAAAGTGTTTCGGTACCAAAAACACTACATAAAAAAATGTTGGCCGTCAAACCCTAAAGATCCTGTATGTGTATATATATATATATATATGTGTGTGTGTGTGTGTATGTTAGTGTGTCTGTGGTTGTTCCCACAACATCGCTTGACAACGGATGCTGGTGTGTTTACGTCCCCGTAACTTAGCGGTTCGGCAAAAGAAACCGATAGAATAAGTACTAGGCTTACAAAAAATAAGTCCTGGGGTCGATTTGCTCGACTAAAGGCGGTGCTCCAGCATGGCCACAGTCAAATGACTGAAACAAAAGAGTAAAAGAGTACATGTCCATGTGTGTCACTCAAATCCACTCTCATTCAACAAAATTATTCACAAGTATTCAAGCACACATTGGCTACATAACTAACAGCACAGACATCGTTGTATATAATACTGAAGTACCTACGTTCAGTCAATACTTTTACTAAAAAAGATTCTCTAAAGTATACAAAGAATATATATGCTTACGTGTGACACTTAAAATATATAAATATATCAAAATAAATGTAAAACTGTACACACTATTCGGAATGAGAATCTACACAGTCATCAAACAATTATCACATATCCAAACACTCTCAGCCAAACATAAGCCCTTAATCTCGAGAAAACTTCCACCTCAGCACGAAACAAAATTACTCCAAGTAATCCACATACCTCATCTACATATTACAAATTAACTTACACACAAATGGTGGAAAGAATCACACTAAAGCAGAGAAATTGTGTAGTAGGATGTTTTTTTTTCTTTTTACTTGGCAAGTCTGGATGAAGATGCATATGTTCCGTTTATTTCTTTATTGCCCACATAGAGGGGACAAACAAGGACAGACAAAGGGATTAAGTCGATTACATCGACCCCAGTGCGTAACTGGTACTTAATTTATCGACCTCGAAAGGATGAAAGGCAAAGTCGACCTCGGCGGAATTTGAACTCAGAACGTTACGGCAGACGAAATACTGCTAAGCATTTCAACCGGCGTGCTAACGATTCTTTCAGCTCGCCGCCTTGTAATAATAATAACGGTTTCAAATTTTGTTACAAGGGCAGCAATTTTGGGGGAGGGGATGAGTCAGCTGGCACTTATTTTATCGACTCCCGAAGGATGAAAGATAAAGTCAACCTTGGCGGAATTTGAACTCAGAACGTAGCAATAGGCAAATTAACGCTAAGCATTTCGCCCGTTGCTAACGATTCTACCAGCTCGCCGCCATCATCATCATCATCATCATCATCATCATCATCATCATCATCATCATCATCATCATCATCATAATAACAACAATAATAATATAATAATAATAATCAACACAACTAAGTAACAAGAAGAAAACAAAAATACTGTACAAATACAGCATTACAGAAAAAGACTTACCCGAGGCAAAAGAAAAACTAAAGCAAGACATCCTTGCCAAAGCACAAAGGATCCGCTGGTATGAGAAACGCCAACGTTTCTTTGAACAAAACAGACAGTTCAAATCCAACCCCAAAAAACTCTACCAAGAACTGGGTAAAAATAAAATAGACATTACTGCAGCACCAACAGCAGAATAACTGGAAGAATTCTGGAAACAAATATGGTCGGTGAAGCAACAACCCCAGAAAAGAACCATTAAAACAACGAACTTAGCACCTGAGCAACTCTGGGCCCCTATAACAACTGAAGAGGTCACCCAGACACTGCAAAGACTAAGTAACTGGAAAGCACCTGGACACGACAAGATCCCCAACTTCTGGTTAAAACACCTGCCAGGAACGCATAAAAAGCTGGCAGAAAACTTTAACAACATACTAGCAGAGCCAGAGACAATGCCTGAATGGCTCACGAAAGGGAAAACCATCTTAATCCCCAAATCCACGGAAACGGAGAAACCACAAAACTATAGACCTATAACCTGTCTCCCTACGATCTACAAAGCCTTTACTGCAATAATATCGCAGAGATTGAGTAAGCATCTGGAAAATAACAACTTGTTTCCAGAAGAGCAGAAGGAGTGCTGCAAGGGCTCATACGGCTGTAAAGATCAATTATTGATCAATAAAGCCATAACTGAAGACAGCTGCAGAAAGAAGAAAGGCCTCAGTATGGCCTGGGTGGACTACCAAAAGGCTTTCGACAGTGTTCCCCACACGTGGATTCTGGAAACACTAGCCATAAACAAGGTGGCACCAATTATTATAAAATACATAAGGCACTCAATGAACAAATGGCAGACAGTGCTACAGCTCCAAACAAAAGAGGGACTTGTGAAAACGAAAGCCATCCCCATTAGAAGAGGAATATTCCAGGGAGACACGCTCTCTCCACTCCTGTTCTGCCTGGCACTCACACCTTTAACTGAATTGCTAAATAGAACTGGATGCGGTTACAAATGCTACGGGAAAACAGTCAGCCACCTTCTATATATGGATGACCTTAAATTATATGCTAAAAATGACAAAGAGCTAGAAACACTACTACAGACAGTACACGGCTTTACCAAGGAAATAGATATGAAATTCGGATTAGAAAAATGTGCCAAAGCAACCCTAAATTAGTTAAAAGTAGCAATATAACACTAGATAAAGCCAATGAAATAAGAGAACTAGACGAAAGCCAACCATACAAGTATTTAGGAGTCAATGAACTAGATAGGATACAACATATACAAATGAAAGAAAAAATAAAGAAAGAGTACTATAGACGAGTTAGATCAATACTAAAAACAGAGCTCAATGCTAAAAACAAGATAATGGGTATCAACACTTTAGCTGTCCCAGTTATAAGCTACAGCTACAACATCCTTAACTGGACACTAAACGAACTATCTAAAATAGACAGGAAAACAAGAACAATAATGACAGGATCTAGGATGCACCACCCAAAATCTGACATAGAAAGGCTGTATATACAACGCACAGAAGGTGGCAGGGGTCTTATACAGCTAGAAAACTATTATAAAATAACCACCATAGGACTGCAAAAATACCTACTCCAGAAGCAAGGAAAACTAATACAAATAGCCACAAAACACGAGCAAAACAAAAAACTGTTTTCAGTATTTAAGGAAGCTGACAAATACAAACAAGAAATCAATCTACCTAACAAATACGAAGAAGAAGAAGAAGAAGAAATAACAAAAGCTATAAAACAAATGAAATCCAAACTAAAACTAGAACAGCAACGGACCATGATAAAACGATGGCAAGAAAAGCCCCCTACATGGTAAATACTGGGCTAAACTAAATGCAAAAGAAATAGACAGAAAAATCCCAGCAATGGTTGAGAAGCTCAGGACTCAAAGCAGAGACTGAAGGATTTTTAATTGCTGCACAAGACCAAAGCCTCCCCACCAGAAATTACCAAAAACATATAATGAAAAGAAACATAACAAGTAACTGTAGAATATGTGGAGATGGACAAGAAACAATAAATCATATTATCTCTGGCTGCCCAGTCCTGGCTAAGACGGAATATATTCACAGACACGACAGAGCTGGGAACTATATACACTGGAAGCTATGCCAACACTATGGAATAACAACAGAAAAAAGATGGTATAAACACACGCCAGAAAAGGTCACAGAAAACGAGAAAGCAACCATACTCTGGGATATGCCAATACACACAGATAGAGAAATTAAGGCAAATAGACCAGATATAGTTGTCAAAGATCACGAAGAATAAAAATGCTTTCTAATTGATGTATCAATACCAGCAGATGACAACGTTTCTCTAAAAGAAATGGAAAAACTTTCAAAATACAAAGACCTGGAAATAGAGGTAACTCGAATGTGGAATCTAAAAATAGAAACAAT
Organism: Octopus bimaculoides; assembly: GCF_046866305.1. Lineage (NCBI taxonomy): Eukaryota > Metazoa > Mollusca > Cephalopoda > Octopoda > Octopodidae > Octopus > Octopus bimaculoides. Next base: position 84,512,799 of record NC_142931.1, on the reverse strand, counting down.
TCCTATCATGGTAGGTGCCTTAGGTATAATAAAAAAATATTCAGACAAATACATAACAAAAACACCAGGACTTACAAATATATATAACATACAGAAAATTGCACTACTGGGCACTGCACACATCCTACGCAAAACACTTTCAATACAGTAACCATAAGAGCACCACAGCAAACCACAGCACATACCCAAGGCGCACAGAGCTGCGCTCGGTAGTGAAGTGAAAGCACGTTATAAAAATAAAAATACTGAACAATAATAATAATAATAATAATAATAATAATAATAATAGAGCGTAAACCTCCGCCAAGGCAACACCAACGACCTCTCGACGATTAGCCAGAGATGAATTTTAATTTGAGAATATTTGAAATAAAGTCGACTGCTCTCACGAACGAGAATACTAAAAATGAACCCGACCGCTCTTAAAAATTAAGTAAAAAAAAAAAAAAAATCGGAAAAATAATCCAGAATCCATGTCCGGTACCTTATCGATCCCAATGGTAGTCACGGAATGTGAAGGTGGCTATAGAAAATTTAGTAACAGTAATAAATAGTTTATCTTTATCTAATACAAACCAAAGTTAACAAATTCACCATCCAAATTAATTTCAAAGGTGGAAGTAATAATAATAAATTCTAATCAGGAATTTTTAAATGAATAGCATGGTTTTCTCTTCTCTTAAATTCCAGCCTTCTTTTTGTTTTCCTGTTGTTTTAGATCGATGTATAGATGTATGTATATAAGTATACTGTAAAGTGTTAATATGTATTTGTAATATATAATATATATATTATAAAAATATGTTAGTATTATTTAATTTCTGAACGGTTTTGCTGCCGTTTGTCTATGTAGTTTGATTTCTTTATCCATCAGTTTCTACTAAGATAGAGACGCGAGTACTACAAGAGAAACGAAAATAAAACAGCCTAAAGGGAGATAATTGAGAAAGATTTGAAAGTCAATATAAGATCGTAATCATGTAAAGTAAATATAACAAATAATCCAGAATCCTTCTCAGATACCAGACCGACCCCAAAATCTAATCAGTTTGTGCCAGTCACGAGGTCAAACATCCCTGAAAGTTTCATCCGAATCCATCCTGCGGTTCTTGAGATATCTTGTTCTCGGATAAACAAACTAACAAACAAACAAATACGACTGAAAACAATATCCCTGTTTTCGCTAAAACAGTTCTATCATCTGCGTATATAGTTTCAAGATGTGTCGACTATACATCGTAGAAAAATTCAATATCACCACAATAAAGAATCCCTATTCATTGGGGGATATGAACTCAGTGTTGACGTTAAAAGTAGATTCGTATTGAATAGCTAGTCAAAGTTACAAACAGGATAAATATCCGAAGATAACATAGTTGTGGGGGATGACAGCAAGATTGTAAACGACTACTCCCCGACGAACTATCAAACACACTGACCAACTAGAAAGGTATACACATAAAGGAATGCACCTGGCGTTCTAGTTAGCCACTGACGGTACGATTTTTCGTCCTCTTTCGATTTCTATTGTTTATTTTTTTTTGCACAGGACGGCTATAAGTAATTTTTATCTCAGATGAAAACCGCAGTATCTTGCTTGTTAAGGAGTATATACATTAAGTAAAATACATGAGTAGCTACTTAGTCCGAAAGGCTATTCGCAATATCAATAAATGTATTTTTCACTATTTTCTATATATCAGTGACGGCAAATTTGCTTAAGGCATACGGGTACGAGTAAATGCCATTGACAAAGCCCAAGGAGCCAAATGGTATCTGGCGTTCTTATTTGTCGCCAACGGAGTGCTTTTTCGTCTTCTTCCGTTATATATATTCTTTTTAACGCAGCACGTCTATAAGACAACCGCAGTATCTTGCCTGTGGATGCCTATATGTATTAAGTATGATGTGTGTGTGTGTGTGTACTCATTTTGTGTTTACTGTCGAGGAAAAGAGTACTTGATACCATAGACGAGATAAATAATAATAACTGTATATGTATATATATATATATATATATATATATATGAATATGTATGTGTCGCTCGTATATGTATATATTTTTATGCATGTGTATCTACCTCTCTCTCTCTCTCTCTCTCTCTCTCTCTCTCTCTCTCTCACTCTTTCTCTCTCTCTATCTATCTGTGTGTGTATGTGTGCGTGTGTATGTGTGCGTGTGTGTGCGTATGTGTGTGTATGATATATATATATATATATATATATATATATATATATCAACTCTTCGAAACGCCGGTGTTAAAACGGGGGTAGCTGATGAAGGAAAATGTTCTCTATGTGGCTTGTGTGTTTTCTGTACTCTGCTTATTATTATTTTCTTGTCTACGTTTTGTTTGCAACGTCCTGTACCCTGATATGCACCTATATATACAGGTAAACGTAGGTATGCACATACCTGTACGTATATATGCATATACTCATTTATTATTTGTTTATATATATATATATATATATATATATATATATATATATATATATATATATATATATATATATATATATACACACACAATATTAAGGATTCGGGAGAGAATCAGGTACTTAAATGATGGGCACCAGGTTGGGTCCCATTAAGTTGTAAACACCACATTTTACTCTTTTACTCTTTTACTTGTTTCAGTCATTTGACTGCGGCCATGCTGGAGCACCGCCTTTACTCGAGCAAATTGATCCCAGGACTTATTCTTTATAAGCCTAGTACTTATTCCATCGGTCTCTTTTGTCGAACTGCTAAGTTACGGGGACGTTGTGTATTATTTGAAACTCTATGTATCATCTGATGAAAACATTTTTTGCTATGATGTAATGTATTCATTCATCTATTAAAAAATGCGTTAGAAACAGTTGTAATGAACTGTCATCGATTGTTATTTATTTCTTTCTTTACACACACACACACACACACACACACACACACACACACACACACACACACACACACACACACGCACGCACGCACGCGCGCGCACGCACACACACACACACACACACACACACACACACACACACACACACACACACACACACACACACACACACACACATATATTAGATAAAGATAGTTACGGCCGATTCATAGGTTTACCTAGTTACCTAGGGTTTCGCGTCCATAAAGCGCTTGGATTTACATGCATCTCCTCAGACCCTAAATCTTACATTATTAAAGACCGATCTTAGGTTTAGCCGGGTTGATCAGACGGCACTTGGGGTTAGCGGCAAAGTTCGGTTTATTGTCTTTAATAGTGATGAAGGCATTCCTTTTGGCTAAAATTTCTACCATGTCTGCTATATCTAAGTCGTTGGCTAACTGTTTGGCTTCATTGTTGATGTCGTTATATGCATGGTGAGAAGCGCGCTTAAAGGTCTGTGTAGTGTTGTCTTCTAATAGTCTGTTATAAGTATGGGTGTCTATCTTATATAAATTTTTTTGTCTTGTTTGAGAAGATTAGGGGGCTGTCAGAATTTTTTAGTTGTCACATGTCGGCACGGAGCTTACATTGAAAGGAGCAAGTGGACTTTAGGAATTTTAGCCTGAGAATGATGCCCAGCAGGTCTGTGTCGAATACCGCAAGTTCCTTGATCCTGGGTGAGTACCTCCTAGATCTGATTCCGTATGTGGTGGTTTCGTTTGGTCGTAGTATGAGCTGGCATGGTTTGTATGAGCTGGCATAACTGGTGATCACTCCCAACACCATGATGTTGACTGGATGTTTGAATTTTATCACTCACGGTACATGTCCTCAGATTGCACTGTCTTCAGATTGACACCCAAACACTCTGAAATGTTCGTGTTGGAGCTTCCGGCGCGAATGCCAAGCAGTACAGAATGTCGTTTCCAAATTTCTGGCAGAGTGAATGGCATCATGGGGCTGTTTTTCTCACAGACGGTGCTCAACTGACCCTATTATATTGTATAGTCGACAAAAAGCAAAAAACAATGTGCATGCATGAAATTAAAGTTATGAAATGGCGACAATTTACCCATATATATATATATATATATATATATATATATATATATATATATATATATATGTGCATATATACATACGTATATGTACATACGTCTATATGTATATATACATGCAAATGTGGGTACAGGACGTCATGAAACGTATACAACAAAAAAATACGAAGTAATATATATATATATGTGTGTGTGTGTTTGTGTGTGTGGGAATATTCCACCAGTATTCCTTGAGTTGGTGTTTATGAATGTATTCTATAACAGAGGAATTTTCTAAGTTAATTTCAGGACAGTCTTTTTTGCGGATGGCATTGTAAATTGTTTTAGCAACAACATCGTGCCGCATAGGGAGGTAGTACCGTGACGACATTTTTGGACAGCTGCTAATGACGTGCGTAATGTCTTCCATAGAAACATAAAATAGCCTACACATGCAGTTGCACCTTGGGATTGCAAGAGCGTCACTGTCTCTCTTGTTTACAAGGTACTTTGTGGCAATCTCCTGTTCCTGGCTTATGTATGTATGTATGTATGCATGTATGTATGTATGTATGTATGTATGTATGTATACATGCATGCATGTATGTATGTATGTATGTATGTATGTATGTATGTATGTATGTATGTATGTATACACACGCATACATACACATAAGATTAACTAAAAAACTTGTAAAATCTCATTTAAGGGAATTAACTCTTTAACAGCTTCCAAGGGAAGTAACTGTTAATTTGGCATGCTGAAAACTTTGTTAACATGTATGTTATCTCCCTTCACACTCGTATGATTCCCTCAATATCGTATACAACGTATTGTCTGCAAGTGAGCTGTGATAAAAAAAAGTACAAACATGTTTATTTAAGTGAGCTACATACCGTAAATCCTCGAGTATAATCCGCATTTTCTCCCCAAAATTTAAAGGTCAAAATTCCTAGTACATACTATATACGAGGTTAACAATGAAAAATATTTTCTAAGCAATGTCCGAGTCTATTTGCTGTCCGGCAATGTTTATTCAGACGCATTTTGTGATGTCGGGCTTGTAACTGATAATGATAAATATGTAAAGGCAATTTATTTAATATCTATTTTTCACTGACTTTATTACAGTTATTTCTATATTTTCTGGAAACAAAGTGCACAAAAAAGCTACACGTTTGCATTATGTTATATATACAATAATAATAAAGGACGTTACTATATATATGTTTACAAACCAAGGACGTTATATAGATCTCCTTGACTCAGGTTAGAGAAGGGTGCGTATTATACACAAGTTTTAGGTTTTTCAGAGGTACAACCCCCTAAAAATCCCCTGCGTATTATACTCAAGGGCGGACTATACTCGAGGATTTACGGTATTTATAAAATTGGTACAATAAATGTTTAAAACGTAAAAAAGTATAAATATTAGAGTTTTAATAGGAGTTCTTGAATGCATTTTAGTTTCGTTTTAAACTTTCGTTGAAAGCCATTCACTTAAAACCATTGGTAGAAATGCATTAAGTTTTCAATCATCTTATTTCCGTTTCTTATTTCTTTATTGCCCACAAGGGGCTAAACATAGAGGGGGCAAACAAGGACAGACAAAGGGATTAAGTCAATTACATCGACCCCAGTGCGTAACTGGTACTTAATTTATCGACCTCGAAAGGATGAAAGGCAAAGTCGACCTCGGCGGAATTTGAACTCAGAACGTAACGGCAGACGAAATACCGCTAAGCATTTCGCCCGGCGTGCTAACGTTTCTGCCAGCTCGCCGCCTTATCATCTTATTTCCGTTTCTTTTTCGAAAATGGTATTCGTTATGTTGAAGCATGGTGACACGTTTGTTGGGTAGATGAATTCATTCAACCGAATCGATAGTAATTTTGGGTTAGGAGATGGATTCATTCGTCTTTTTTTCCCGTCGTTTTGTGAACCACGATCCAGTGATTTCTACCGTCGAGGCACTGACAAGTTGGTGGAAAGTTGGCAAGAAGTTCTGAACAGTGAAAGAGAATATATTATTGACTGATTGGTTAAAATTGTTGATGAAATAAGAATTACAATAAATGGAAATAACAATAATAATTATACTCGAAGGCATCATCGAAAATGATAATGCAAAGATCTTATGGGATTTTATGACTCAGTGTGACCATGAGATAGAGAATAGGAAACCAGACATAGTGTTAATTGAGAAAGAAAGCAAACGATGCTGGATCATAGCTATAGCATGCCCAGTTGACAGCAAGGTATGCGATAAGGAAGAAAGAAAAGTCGATAGATATGAAAGGTTAGCTTGGGAGGTTAAGCAGTTGTGGTCGATGAAAAAGGTGGTAGTAGTACCAATAATTGTCGGAGCCCTGGGAACAGTGAGTAAAAATCTTGAGAAGTACATGGAACAAATAGGTGCTGCAATAAGGGTGGAGCACTTGCAGAAAACAGCACTGCTTGGAACCGTGCTCGAATATTCCGGATGGCGCTCGAAAAGTAAGGGGTGTTACCTTAGTTCACTGGTAGTGAACAGCTGGTACCGTAGTACATCTCCAGCGTTAGAAGCTGTGCAAAGACAATGAATAATAATAATAATAATAATAATAATAATAATAATAATAATAATAATAATAATAATAAAAGAAAAGAATTTATTTCATAACACAATATTTATTTGTAATGGAAGGGAATGGATTTGTGATATTTATGTTTAGTTCAGAGAGAGAGAGAGGGGGAGAGAGAGAGGGAGAGAGAGGGAGGGAGAGAGAGAGAGAGGGGGAGAGAGAGAGGGAGAGAGAGGGAGGGAGAGAGAGAGAGAGAGAGAGAGAGAGAGAGAGAGAGAGAGAGAGAGAGAGAGAGAGAGAGAGGAAATGAATGTTCTCACTTTTATGTCTGCCCTACTCTATAGTATTACAATGAAGATGCAAATATTGCTTGATATGCTATAAAGCGGATTGAAGTTATGCAGTTGAAGCTATGAAGTTATGACAGATTAAAATGTTCAAATTTAGATGTTCTCGTTGCTGTTGTTAGTGCTCTTTAGCATCGGGTCAACACTAATCTGATGAAAGACAGCCATCCCGTCTTTTTGTATATCTATGGCTATATTTTACAATGTGTCCTTTCTTTCTAAGACAGTTGGGTGAAATTTGATCGACATTTGGCTGTTAATTCTTCAGTGACCACTCGTAGACTCCTTTTTTTACTCGGAGTTAAAGAGAGGTTGCAGAAAACAAGAAAGATAATATGGAAAAGAAGGAATGAAAAAGAGTTGTGGATTGGTTGTTGGTGAATGAAAGGATCCAGTAATACAAAGGGACGAATTCTAAAGGCGTCCCTGAATTTTATTGTTTCAACGTATTATTATTATGTTGCATATTGCTTGCATGGATATCGAAGAGAAATAACCATATCATAGTTATTTTCCCTAGAAACAAATCCTATTGTGGACTCTAACGGAATAATCTTCTGAAATACCGAAATTACCTTATCAACCAGTGGCATTTGAAACTCGCTTGAGAGTTGGATCTCTGACAAGGAAAGTTTTTGTCATCTCAGCGAGTTATTTAATGATGCTAGTAACAGTACCTGGCCATTTAAAGATCACAAACTCGAAACCACTCCACTTAAATTACCACGAGAAAACTTTGGGTTACCTTAAAATATATTTTTAGAAAAAGATAGCATCAGATTTCTTGGTGCAATGTAAAATATAAAGATGGTGCATACCCTTTCATTTTTTCACTTATTTATTATTATTTACTTTTACTCATTTTTACCATTTTTGCTGCTTACTTGCGGTTGTAAATTGTTCTTCTTTTCTCCAGATTAAATAATTGTTGCTTCTAGCATTTTAAAATAAAATAATAAAAACACTTGATAATAATTTCTAATAGTCCTTTTTCGATCGTGTTTCATTTATATGACAACCGAAGCGAAATAATGCACACTTTCAAAGAACGATATCTGACCCGATTCTCACGTCCGAGAGATTTGAAAACGTTTAATTTCACTAAATACCAATTTCTTTTTGTCATTCGTTTCGGAAGCATATGGTGTTCAGTATGAATATATTTAGTCACCAACGCCATCATCATTATGACAAGAGCAATGATCATTATTGTTTCATACATCGTTACTGAATTTTCCTTCAAAGCATATCCTACTGCCTTAAAAAAAGAAAGGCACATTGGATAAGGTAGTCTTAGATGGATTGTATCAGAACTAAAAAAAAAAAATTAAAAAATGAAGTGATTGTCATGGTTGCCTTGATCAGAGCTGTATCTGGGACTAAACGATAATAGCAACAATAATAACTCTGTGGTCGTTCGACTTGCCCGAAAAAGTAGTCAGTTCTCATTCAGATCATAGCCTGCCAACTAAAGGAATGACGCATTGATATATTAAATAGAAAGCCTTTGATCACAGGGCTTCTTAATCAAAGTTGACATGAAGTTAAGCAACAATACCTAACGATGACGTACGAGGTGATATCAGTAAGTTGCTGGACTAGTTCTGTAGCGCACCAAGTGATGGCAGCACACGATTGCGTGCACAGTGAGAGCTAGCAGTGACATTCATGTGGTAGTGTGCCGAGTGACATAGCTGAGTGACTTCACAAGTTGTGTTTCTCTGATCACGTGTATGCTGTACTCTGCGATTTTTGTTATAGACAGGAAAATGGAACAAAAAGCCAACATGAAATTTTGCCTTAAACTTTTGAAGTCTGCTACAAAGACATTGAGTAAGCTTCAGAAAGCTTACGGCGACGAGGCAATGGGCCGTACGCAATGTTTCGAGTGGCACAGGCGCTTCAAAAGCGGAATAACATCCCTCATCGTTTTTTTTGACATCCGCGGTATTGTGCATCGAGAATTCGCCCCCCAGAGCCAGACCATCATTTCAGAGTTCTACTGCGACGTTTTGAAGCGTTTGATGGAGAACATTCGGCGAATCTGTGAAGCGTGAACAACTGGATTCTTCATGACGATAATGCATCCTGTCACCAAGCTCTCCTCAGTCGTGAGTTTCTCGCCAGAAACAACATGGTGTCGCTTCTGCACACACCCTATTCGTCAGATATAGCACTTACGGACTTCCATCTCTTCTCCAAGATGAAAATGCGGTTCAAAGGTCACCGTTTTAACACCGTTGTCGAAATCCAGAGCGAATCGCAGAAGGTACTCGACTCGCTTACGGAAAGCACTTTCAGGCCGGATTCCAAAAGTAGCAGTTAAATAAGTTATCTTTTTTTATTAAACGTAATTAGTCCGGAAACCTTTTGACACCACCTCGTATCAATACTTTTATATCAACAATACATTTTAACCAACAATTTGAGATGGAACGGAGTTTAATTTTCAAATTGCCCTATAGAAGTATGTGTGTGTGTGTGTGTGTATGTGTGTGTGTGTGTGTGTGTGTGTGTGTGTGTGTATGCGTGTGTGCATGCGTGTACGTGTGTGTGTCTGTGTTTGTATATACATAGATACACAGATACATACACACACACATACGCACACACACACACACACACAGATATATGAGAGGTTTTGGTATCAAGAAGACCCAAGATGGCAGGTAAGGTTATGAAAGTGCTATAGGACGACCATAGTTAGATTCTCGGTTCGATAATAATGCGGGAATCTACATACTATGGGCAAGAAGCATTTCTACCCATTCTACACGGCACTTTCCTTGGTTAATAGAACTGCAACTATAACATCCCGCATATATTTTTTAACTTTCATTTTTTTAACTCTTATTTCCCTTTATACTTCCTATATCTATCCTTTTCCAAAATAACTCCTTATATTGAACTCTACTATTTCCCTCTAGTTAACTCTTTCATATCGTGTCTGGGTAATCTTCCAGTATAGGGAGGTAAAAAAAAAAGGAAATAAAATACAAGGGAAATAACTTACGTCTTACTAGTATCATCCGTACTACTCTGAAATGTATATTCCCCCCCCCCTAAAACAGTATGCGACGGAAATTTTTCTTGTGATTTTTAAAAAAAACTAATCGTTATTAAAAAAAAAAAATTACAAGAAAAATTTTCGTCGCATGCTGTTTTAGGGGGAAGGGGGAAACACATTTCAGAGTAGTACGAATGATACTAGTAAGACGTAAGTTATTTCCCTTGTATTTTTATTTACTTTTTTTAAAAACCTCTCTATACTGGAAGATTACCTCGTATCTGATGAAGGGATATCCCTAATATCCCAGAAACAGCTGTAAGACTACCGTTCTCTTTATAAATGTCCTATAAATTCCACACAGCCTTGGCTTTGTTGTCTCATTTTATTTAATATATCTATACATATACATACATATATATATATATATATATATATATATATATATATATATATATATATATATATATATATATATATATATATATATATATATATATATATATATATATATAATTATGATAATAATATTAGGGATAAAAATCCAAATTTACAGGGAAAAATTCAATTCAATCTAATTCATCAAAATTAAAATTAAATTAAATTTCACAATATATAATATATAAATATATAATTTAGAGAAAAAACTCTACAATTTTTTAATTCATCCATGAAAATCCACAATCACATATAGAAAAATTTAATACGTAAATACACTAAAAAGACCTATAATAGATATCAAAAAAGTACAAAGTAATAAATATTAAAATAATAAAATGACTACTATTATTTTTAAGTGTATTTTAGTGTATTTACTATTTAAACTTTTCTATATGTGATTGTGGATTTTCATAAATGAATTCAATAATTGTGTTTTTTTCTCTAAGTTATATATATACATATATACATAAGTGGATGCCTTATTAAAAAATCACTATTTAACTCAGTCACAAAGTGGAAATTAGCTATAATGGCTTGACTTATTTGTACACCGTGCGTTTGTCAATATTTCTGCTCAATACAGCATGTATTAGAAAATGCAAGATAAATTTAAGATTTTCAGTTTTAAGCCATTCGCTATACAACTTCAAGAAGACGTGGTAATATCTTGTAATTTTTTCGTGACAAAATAAAGGAGGCTGCTCTGATATGTTTTCACATCCATTTAAAGTATATATGTTGGAATGCGACGCCAAGTAGCTTGGTTAAGACGGAAGCGAGCAATGTTTCATGGCATGAGCTCTGAAGTGAAGAGTTCCATCGGATAAAATTCCTTTAGAGGCGCCTTGAAACAACGAACAAAACCGTACATTTGTCAAGGCTGGTGTGAAAACGACACCAGTTATCAGGTTCACCTCTCCAGGCCTACAAGTAAATGGGAGCTGAGAGACGACCCGGGGAAAGAACCGACGCTCCCAGAAACTGCCGCCTTAAAATTGATAAGGCCTGACATGATGCTGATCTCAGAAACATCTGTGCAGATATCTCGTTTCACTAGGGTATCTTATTGACAAAGAAAATGAGAAGTAGAGAATGGAATATGCTCAGCTGGTGGAGTTACGTCGAAGCAATGGGTGGCAAGCAAGGTGATCTCATTGAGGCAGGCTGCAGATGGTTTGCAGGTCAGTCCTTCTGTCGAGCCATCCGGTTGATTATGGAAGCGACACAGGTTACGTCAAAGTGCATGTGGAACAAGAGGTGCGAGCCTTGGAAGTTAATGGTGCTACTTGGACCATGTTATCTGGAGTAGTGCTTATTGGACACAAGCAGGGTCTTGATGAACCACGACTCGGTTGCCTTGGTAAAGATGTCTAACTTTTGAAAGATTCGGAACGCCCAATGATCCCAGAAAACAGATGTCCAGATGTATATCAAGATGAAGTATACAAAAACTTTTATCTGGAATAAGCAGTGGCTACCAGTAAGAGTCTACCAAGAACAGAATTGTGACAACTGGAGAGACAGCAAACGACTCAGAGAGACGGCAACGAGTCAGTGAGGGTTAGCATCCCAACCTACACCTGAAAGGAAGAACCCAGAACAAGCTACAGATAAACACAAGGAGGGATATTCCCAGGGATCTTCTGCAGTGGTGAGAATGAGAATTCTAATGAAACAGATCAACCGGTAACGACTTATGTCAATGGAAATTGAACAATAGACACAGAATGTATTTGTGGGACGGTTTACCAGATCCTGCATGGCATGAAGATCCACCAGGTCAAGATGAAATGTGTGGAGATAGTACAAGTGCCATAGCGCAAAAGAACCAACTCTGGTGAGACGCAAGTGGATCCAGACTCCGAGTCTATAGTTCCCGGAACCTTCTAGTAATACAAACCCCAGACCTAGGCAGAGTAATAGAACACCACCTGATAAAGAAGCCTCAAGTTAACATGGAGCTGTAGCAGCGTCAGTTTGATAAAAGTATTGATTACATCTCGGAAGCAACAGCTAAAGATGATGGTGATTGCCGTCTCCAGACAATGCCCACCTCTAGCATCAGTTCAGTGGCTGAGAGGTTCGGACTGGAGGAGAAGAAAACAATGAGGTTTACCTATGCTATAAGTAAGAGCCAGTAAACTCAATCAAATCACATCGGAGCTTGAGAGTTTGAGGCAGCAGTTCAAAAAAGCAAGTAACGAGGTGAGGGAACTTCTAATGGAGCCGTGGAGTATTCCCTGCAAGGAGTTCGTGACATTGAGAAGGGTAGAACGGCAAAGGAGGTAGTTAAAGGAGTGTGCTAGGAATCAAGCTACCTTTCAAGCAAACTTGTGGATTTACAAAATAGCTGGTGGAACGGAAGCACAGTGGCCAGCTCACCTGTTACAAAGGTGAGATTGAGATTCAACTCAAAGCTATCTTCAGCGATGACGCCAAGGGTCAAGATCCAGGACACTGCTGGTCATTGATCAGTTCATATACACCAACTCTGGAATTTGATGGAAAGGAACCCAGCTGGAAGGAGATCCAGGAGGTGGTTAAGAAGGCAAGACCAAGCTGAGCCCTAGGATGTGAGTGGAGTACTTTATAAGGTGTACAAAAAATGTTTAAGCGTGCGCCACAAGTTCTGGAATATCATGTAGATGAGTTGTAGGAGAAGCCAGGTAGTTCAGCAATGGAGGTGTACAAATGGAATGTAGATTCCAAAGGAGAAAAAGTCAAAGATTATCAGTCAGTTTAGAACAATCTCGCTTAGCGTTGTGGGGCGGGTATTCTTCAGTATTGTTGCTAGGCGCCTGACAGACTACCGCCTGAGCAAATCCTTTGTTGATAACTCAGTTCAGAAAGAGTTATCTCATAGGTATATTAGGGTGTCTGGAGAGCTTGGATGTGGTCATCCAGTTGATCAGGGAAGACTGGAAGGCCAAAGAATACTTGGCAGTGTTGTGAGTATATCTCGTAAGTCTTTATGGTTCCATATTCCTATAAGCTGGTCGAAAAGGCTTTGAAGAGGCTCCACGTCCCAGACAAATTCACAGACTTAATTTATGACTATTACAACAGCTACATAGATACATACACACACATGCACTTATGCTTCTATAACATCAGAATGGCAAAGAGAGAGAGAGAGAGAGAGAGAGAGAGAGAGAGAGAGAGAGAGAGAGAGAGAGAGAGAGAGAGAGAGAGAGAGAGAGAGAGAGAGAGAGAGAGAGAGAGCATTAAGAAGCGCGACGCGGTTTTTTCCTCTAGTGCAGAAAAGTATTATTGCCAAGACAGGTTCAATACCCAGTCAGCCGAGACACATCAACGTCTAAACAGCCGCGCCCAATCGTCCTATTCCGGTGTATGCGTATCGGGGATATTTAGTGTACATGTGGTTGTTAAATTATTCTAACGGTTTATGAACTCATAGAAACAGGACTTACATAAAGAAAAAAGTCCTTAAATTTGAAAAAGCAACCTGTATTAGTTATTTACGGATATTAAGGAGAACTGAGAAAAAAATGATATTCAGAAGTTAATTTTGAGTTATTTTAGTACAATATCAATAATGTCCTTTTTGTATTTCTTATTTTAAAATCTATTAATCTCCTAAAACAATAATGAGCGTAGTGTTTTATATATATATATATATATATATATATATATATATATATATATATATATATATATATATAAAACTATATATATATATATATATATATATATATATATATAAAACTATATAAATTGTGCAGCTTATGTGCGTATTAAGAATTTTTTTATATGTATGTATCTTTTACTTGTTTCACTCATTTGATTGCAGCCATGCTGGGGCACCGCCTTGAAGGGTTTTAGTCCCACATATCGACCCCAAGACGTTTTTTAGAGTCTAGTATTTATTCTATTGGTTTCCTTTGCAGCACTGCTGGGTTACGGGGGCGTAAATACACTAACACCGATTGTCAAGCGGTGGGCCGATGTGGGGGACAAGCACAGACACACATATAGAAACACACACATACATGTATGTATGTATACATATATATATATGTGTGTGTATCTATACGACGGGCTTCTTTCAGGTTCTGTCTACTAAATCCACTTACAAGGCTTTGGTCGATCCGAGGTTATAGTAGAAGACACTTGCCCAAGGTGACACACAGTGGGATTGAACCAAAAATTATGTGGTTGGGAAGCAAACTTCTTATCACACATCCGCTGAATATATTTAATCTATGTCATATTATAGATTAGCAAGTTGTGAAGAAAACAACCAATAGGGCCAACGGCGATTACTGTTTTGGGAAGATCTATTTATATATTATTGACATAGTAACACTCGAGAGATACAATAAAAAAAAAAAAAATTTATTTCTATTTCACGGATATCTTACAAAAATAGTCTCTAAAAATAAATACGATATATGGTAAGAACGTATACATTTAACCTACAAGGGAAACACACACACACACACACACACACACATACACACACGCGCGCGCACACACACATTCTATCTCTCTATCCCCCCATCAAATTTTGGGATGGTATCTTAAGCAATTGGTTGATAGTCAGATATGTGGATATATTATGCTGTCAGATAAATTCATTCCTCTTTTACCCATTTACTTCAATCCTTATATATATATATATATATATATATATATATATATATATATATCAATAATATATAATAAAAATATACATATAATGTATAACATATAATAATCCCCTAGGGGATTAGTGCGACTCGTTCAATCGATCATCATTGAACTGAACTGAACTGAACTGGTCAGTCGGAACACGGAGAGTCTGTGAAGTTGAATTTCCCTTCTTTGAAGCGTGAAACCATTTCTGTGCAATTCTTTCAGTAATAACGCCTTCTCTGAACACAGCTCTTTGGCAGCATTGGAACTTGATTAAAGGTAAAGTGTAGCGGGCGTCAAAAATGTCCATGTTTGTTTTACTTGGCTCTCCATCATCATATGTCTTAAAAGAGGAAAAATTTATTTCCAAAACGATAAGTAAAAGCTGTAGATCAGAGACTCCCAACGTGGACGGTACCACCCCAAGGAACACTGGGTGTGTCAGAGGGGGCATTAGGCTTTAGGGGGTGTCGAGGGGATTGTGAGGTAAGGAAATTAACTTACTAAATTTTACCTATAGTAGTAATTATATTATACCTGATAAAACTAGAAATGGTTATTAAAATAAGATAAGATTTCATCAGACACAGGGAAGTCATTAACTTTCATTTTTAGAGTAAAATTTATAAATTATCATCCATATTAAATTAGTTTAGTCGTGGTACCTCACTCACTACTTTAAGCACAACTATTTAAAAGGGAAATGTTACAAAAACAAAACAAAAAAAAAGAAAGGTTAAGAACAACTGCTGCAGAGGTAGAATAGTGCTACAACCGCCACCCCCAACAACAAAACAAAATCCATAAAACGTTACGATAAAAATAATTTTGCCGTTAATTGAAATAACATTGGAACGAAACGGACGAATTTATTTGTTAACCCAACATATAAATAATCCTTGAAAAAAATAAGATAGGAATAAATCAAAATTACGGTTGCTTTAAATATTTCGATGGAAAGAACTAAAATATCTACGATAAACTTGATAAGATGGCCTATAATTATATACAAAGGGTATTGTCGCTACGTTTAGAGGTTGTTTTTCTTGAAAATATTTTATGGTCTGTACTGTTAGAATCTACAACAAGCAACGTAACTTAACAATATATATCAATAAAAATTGGATCTATGGGAAGTCAATGTAATGTTGGTCATAACATATAACAGTTCATATTATAAAGTACAAATTGTGTTTAGAGGAGAGTTTCTATATAAAAGTTTAGATATATAAACATGTATTCTTTTAAAAAGAAAGTCCGTTTATAATTTAGTATACACAAGTAGAATAATATCTTTAGACTGACGTGCATAGTCACAATCTGTTGTCACAATTACCAAGAAAATAAACGTGCATATTATAAAAGTCCCAGGACTACATGCTGAAGGATTGGTGCAGTTCACGAATCTCGTGAAACCTAGAGCACTGAGCGAGTTCTGCTAATAATAATAATAATAATAATAATAATAATAATAATAATAATAATAATAATAAAATATCTTGCTGACTAGACAGACTGTTTGTACCAAGAAAAAGAGGAGGAAGAGGACTTATTGGATGCGAACACAGCATAATAGCAGAAGAAAACAACATAGCATGGTATGTAAAAAATGCCCCAGAACCACTATTATTGTAAGTAAGAAGGCCAGGCTTGAGTAGGAAGGAATATTGTAAAGATAAAGCACTGTACAAGCAATTGAGAATGAATGAAACTGAAAATAGGTGAATAAAGAAAAGAATGCATGAACAATTTCATAGTAATGTTGAAGATAAGACAGACAGAGAAAAAAGATGGCTATGGATGACTAAAAGTGATTTAAAACCGGAGACGGAGGCTCTAATGTGTGCTGCCCAAGAGCAAGCATTAAGAACGAATTACATCAAAAACAATAGACAACACATCAGAAAGTGATAAGTGCGGAATTTGTGGACAAGATGGTGAAACTAGATGGCATATTGCCAGTCAATGTACGCCACTAGCACAGGAAGAATATAAGAGACGTCATGACAATATAGCAAGGATTGTCCATTGGACACTTTGCCGCAAGTATGGACTTGACAACAGAAAAAGTGGTCCAAAAATATAAACTCGAAGGTCGACCATGAGATAGAAAATAGGAAAACAGACATAGTGTTAATTGAGAAAGAAAGTAAACGATGCTGGATCATAGATATAGCATGCCCAGCTGACAACAAGGTATACGATAAGGAAGAAAGAAAAGTCGATAGATATGAAAGGTTAGCGTGAGCGGTTAAGTAGTTGTGGTCAAGGAAAAAGGTGGTGGTAGTACCAATATTTGTCGTTTTTTCTCTCTCTACCACTCTTTCTCCTTACCCCTCGCTGGTCACATGTGACCGGCTACTGCTTTTATTCTTCTCTTGGCCACTACCAAGCTAGCACGAACTTTCTTCTCTATTCCCCTCAAGTTCGTCACATCACAGCGTTCAATATACAGATATTTTTTTCACGTCTGGCCTCCAGCCCTTCTTGTTTATTTTCACTGTTTCATTTTCCTGTCGTGTTTTCTGTTTGCCACTTAATTCCTCCGCATTAAAAATTTAATTTAATTTGTTTCCGCGGGAAGAGCTATTCTAGCCATGCGTCCTGACCTAACTCTTCGAAACGCTTAGTTTAGAATAGGGGCAGCTGATGAAGAAAATATTCTCTATGAGGCCTGTTTGTTTTCTGTGCTCTGTTTATGTTCTGTTTTTTGTTTTGTCCACGTTTTTTGTGACGTCCTGTACCCAGATATGCATCTATATATACATGTAGATGTAGGTATGTACATACATGTACGTATATATGCATATACTCACATATTATTTGTATTATATATATATATATATATATATATATATATATATATATATATATATATATACATACATACACACACACACACACACACACACACACACATATATATATATATATATATATATACATATATATATATGTATATATATGTATATATATATATACATATATATATATATATATATATATATATATATATATATATATATATATATATATAAACAATATATGAGTATATGCATATATATGTACATGTATGTACATACCTTCATCTACATGTACATATAGATACATAACTGGGTACATGACGTGGCAAAAGAACATGGACAAAATGATAAACAAGGTACAACAAACAAGCAGGCCACATAGACACATCTCCTTCATCATCTGCCACCATTAAAACACCGGCGTTTCGAAAAATTAAGGCAGTACGCATCGTTAAAATGGTTCTTCCCATGAACACAAATTAAATTTTTTTCGTGGAGGGTAGTGGCGGACGGAAAACAAGACAGGAAAACGAAACGGTGAATTAACAAACAAAAAGGCTGTACAGACAGACGTGAAGTGTGTATGTATTGAACGCTGTGAAGCATGAACAGGAGGGGCAAAGAAGTACGTGCAAGCTTGGGGAGTCCAAGAACGAAAAGAAATAGCAGCCAGACACACGTGACCAGCGCTGTGTAGAGAGAAAGAGTAGCAGAGAGAGAAGAAGGGGAGGAAGTAGAATAAAAGTGAGCAACGAGAGGTAGAGAGGGAGAGAGATAATAGTAGTAACGGTGAGAGGCGAAGGACGAGCAACAAGAGATAGAGAGAGAGAGAGAGATAGTAGTGACAGGGAGAGGCGAAGAACAGTAGAGGGAAGAATGAGAGGGGGAGATAGATATAGAGATAAAGAGAGTCGCGTTAGAAAAATAGTTAAAACTTACTGTATAAAGGTTAACGCGTGCGTACATACATGTACGTATATATGCATATACTCACATATTATTTGTATTATATATATATATATATATATATATGTAAGCATTCGATTTGTTTGGGCACGCTTACGTTAATAAAACAATTTTAGAATGACTTTTTTCTGTCAGGACGCTAAAAATAACTGACCAACAAAAAAAAACAACCATGATTTAACCAAATCAAAGAATAAAACCAAATACTAAGCGAGCAAAGATGAACCATCCCATTTCCATTGCGCGCGCGCATACGCACATACACACACAAACACACACACACACACACACACATACACACACACACATTCACATACCCCCTTTTACATACACACACATATATTCACACAGAGTTGAAACGCTGTTTGATTTATTTTTTCAGCGTACAATTTTCATCATCCCACTACCAAGTACGACATCACCCCTTCCTTCCTTATTTATCTATCACCCCTTCCTTTCTCATTCATAAACACAAGATTATTATTATAGTTGATTATCTCGGTAACCATGGGAGCTATGGAAAAAATACAAAGCTCAGCAACACCACCGTATCATTTTACACATCTGTATAACTTTTCGCGAAATTCCTCTCAGTCGTTTGACCGTGAATCCCAAGACAAGAAAGAATCGCCCATGTCAATTTTATATGTATGTATGTGTGTGTGTGTATATATATATGATGAAAGGTCTCTTCTCTGTGTTTACTTGTCCTGTTTTTACGCATTTCATGTTGTTTGCAAAGTTGGTGACGTCTTGTACCCATAAATGCATACACACACACACAGATATATATTGTTTATTATTATTATTTAATTGAACGCCACGCATCCATTTCCAAGTATGTATATATATATATATATATATATATATATATATATATATATATATATATATATATATATATACATGCACACACACACACACATACACACACACGCGCGCGCACACACACACATGATTCATTAAAGACACGACTGTGTTCTAATTTATCTTTTCTATGACACATTTTTCCATATTTTCATTTCAGTTTCTTGCATTTAGTTTGGAACAATAAAGTTCCTAAGTCCATCGTCAACGATTCCAGACCGTTACTATCTTATTTTCACGAATTATTATAGGTTTGGCACTGTTTTACTTCTCCTATACGGATCGAATTTAGTAGACTTTCTCACCAAAGATATTTTGACCGCCAGGCTTCCACTTAAGTAATTACGCATTAATTTATTTCTTTGTGGTCAATGTACGTGATTGTTAGGTTTTCATGTTAATACCCACGTGTTAATTTCTTGACGCGTGTGTTGTTTGCATGTTAATTTTGACATTGTGTTGCTTGCGATAGGAATATGGATTCTAGATTAATCTGTTTTTCTGAAGAATTTTATGGATTAGAGAATAATTTTCTTTTAGCGATTTTCTATCAAACTTATTTTGTCGTGGCTGATATTGTAATCGCTCTATGTTGTAAATGCATGACGAACCTACGAGATAGTGTTGTTCAATGTAACAGCTGGAGTCCTGATAACTTTCAGTTTTATAATCGAGGTTTTGATTACGTTGGTCATTAGATGTTTGTTTTCAGGTTTACATGCTTGTGGCGTGTCATTGATAAAGCTGTTTTTGTTTGTTTGTTTTTATAGTATATTATTAGTTTAAGTTTATGGTTGGGTGTGATGCATTTTGTGCTCTGCTTTTATGAGGTTTTTGATTATGCATTCGTCTGTTCGATAGTTGTTAAGCATTTGATTTATGTATTTTTATTAGTTCTATTCTCTAATGTATTTGCTGTATTGCATTTGTGTCTGTATCCTTCTATAGCTCGGTCTGCTTGTCTGTTGGAATATCCGATGTTTATTAACGCTTTTTTATTCTGTGGATTTCTTTCTCTAGTGCCTTCTTTGTAGTCGAGAATCTAAATGCTCTTCTAAGTAGTGAATTTATCAGGCATGTTATAGTTGTGTGGGTGTTCACTGTCGCCATGGAAGTATATGTATTTGTTTGATCCTTTGGTGTATATCGACGTATGTATCTTCTTTTTTCGATCTTTAAGTTTATGTATAAAAACGGAGTCGCATTTGTATTCTGAATGTTAAGTTTTAGTACTGAGCTGTTTTCTAAATCTTCTTTTAGTTTCTTAACGTCCTTTGATGCATCCGTTACCACATGTATATCATCTAAGTCTCTGATTATGTCTTGATATTAATCTGTTCTCTATTATAGATAGGCAGAATACCGCCAACATCGGTCCTAAAGGGAACCCATGGCTATTCCGTCTGTTTGAACAAATTATGTTACAGGCGGTGAAAAGGTTCTTCAGTTGTATACGTGAATTTGACCATAACAAAACAAATGAATACGCGACTGCTGACGTGGAAGCCTAACGGTAAAAAAAAAAACAGAAACTTCCGGCGGCAAAGTCTACAAAAATTCGACCAGTATATTAAGTAGCAACGCAGACGTCTAATCTGTTTCAGTTTTTGAAATTGATACTGCAAAGGTCAGGATTCGTTGACCATGGACTTAGGAACTTTATTCTTCCAAATTAACAAGAAACTGAAATGAAAATATGAAAAATCTGTAATAAAAAAGAAATAGAAGTGGAATGCAGTCATGTCTTTAATGTAACACGTATAAATGAAAAGCTGTTCTTCACACGAACATCCATCGATCCATCGATCTTTCGACCTATCGATCTTTCGACCTATCGATCTT